>NC_056729.1:716627405-716919905 GCF_019279795.1 Protopterus annectens
AAATTAAAAAGTTGGTTCTTCATCACAGAAGGTGATCTATAAAATGTTCATATTTCATAGTTGTACTTTAATAGAGTCATTCCTTATCAGCCATTGAATTCCATTTCAAGGTTGCACGTGGATGAAGATTAAAGTCTTGTCAACCAAAAATGCAGTGGGAAACCTCGGAATCATATGCCAATTCCTCTTGAGAGGACTGTGCAACACATACATTTTTATCTCCTTTATTTAGGCAGGTGACTCTGATGAAGCCTTTGTACGAATGCACTACTGATTCCACGTTCTGTTTATATAGAAGTATAACTATGTATCTTTTGTGTTTTGTAATGCTGTCCGCTGCTTCTATCAACTCTCACTTGTTCCCAAGTCTTTCAATGCAGTATGCCATTCACAATTTACCTTCCTACTTATATTCTATGAAACCAACTAGATCACTTAGAAACAGGGCAGAGAATTAGGGAAATGATCCAAAAATACAATGATAAACCAAAGATGGTTCTTTCGGGACACTGCTAGGAGCATTATTTCCTGCTCCACTTAAAACCTCTTCAGCTAGCAATTTGATCTGCACACTCATTGCAGGTCCAGTTTTGCCCAACAGACTGCAAAGAAGCCTGTACATGTATATCTGCAGAAATGGTAACCATACAGCAGGAGAATTCAGCATGGGATTAAACAGAAGAATAAAGTGGTTTGCAAATCGTGTTACTCACAACTTGATTTAATGGCTGCAATATGCACCAAGCCAAACCCTGTTTATGACACCCTTGTTATTTGCATGTGCATCCATTAACTAACAAGATATATGCACCAGTTTCATATAAAGTCCCAGTTTCATTACAGTCCTGGGTGTCCAACACTGCTTTTACAACTAACTTGGTCTTTCAATTTGCTGTGTGTACTTTTTTCTTTGCTACATAACTTAACTCATCTTTCTTCATCTCCCAGTTCCAGACTAGTCTCCAAATCCAACATAAAAATTGTAAATCTTCTACTTCTTCTTTCAGCTGCTCCTGTTAGGGGTTGCCACAGTGGATTATCTGTTTCCATTTCTTCCTGTCCTCTGCACTTGCTCTGTCACACCAACCACCTGCATGTCCTCTCTCATCACATGCATAAACCTTATCTTAGGCCTCCCTTTTTTCCTGTTACCTGGCAGCTTCATCCTTAGCATCTTTTTCCCAATATACTCTGCATCCCTCCTCAGCACATGTCCAAACCAGCATAATCTTGCCTCTCTGGCTTTGTCTCCAAACCTTCCAACCTGGGCTAAGCCTCTAATATACTTATTCCTAATCCTGTCCACCCTCGTCACACCCAGTGCAAATCTTAACATCTTCAACTCTGCCACATCAAGCTCTGACTCCTGCCGTTTTGTCAATGCCACTGTCTCCAACCCATATAACATAGCTGGTCTCACTACCCTCTTGTAGACCTTCCCTTTCACTCTTACTGGTACTCGTCTGTCACAAATCACTTCTGACACTCTTCTCCACCCACTCCATCCTGCCTGTACTCACTTCTTCACCTCTCTTCCCCACTCACCATTACTCTAAACTGTTGATCCTAAGTATTTAAACTCATCCACCTTCACCACCTCTACTCCTTGCATCCTCACCATTCCTCTATCCTCCGTCTCATTCACACACATATATTCTGTCTTAGTCCTGCTGACTTTCATTCCTCTTCTCTCTAGAGCATATCTCCACCTCTCCAGGGTCACCTCCACCTGTTCCCTACTCTCACTACAGATCACAATGTCATCTACAGACATCATAGTCCATGGGGACTCCTGTCTGATCTTGTCTGTCAACCTGTCCATCACCATTGCAAATAAGAAAGGTCTCAGAGCTAAACCTTGATGTAATCCCACCTTCACCTTAAACGCATCCGTCACTCCCACCACAGACCTCGCCGCTGTCACACTACCCTCGTACATATCCTGTACCACTCTTACATACTTCTCTGACACTCCTGACTTTCTCATACAATACCACAACTCCTCTCTAGGCACCCTGTCAGATGCTTTCTCTAAGTCCACAAAGACACAATGCAACTCCTTCTGACCTTCTCTGTACTTCTCAATCAACACTCTCAGAGGAAACATCACATCTGTAGTGCTCTTTCCTGGCAAGAAACCATAGTGCTGATCACTAATCATCACCTCCCTTCTTAACCTAGCTTCCACTACTCTTTCCCATAACTTCATGCTGTGACTGATCAATTTAATCCCTCTGTAGTTACTATAGCTCTGCATATCACCCTTATTCTTAAAAATCGGTAACAAAACACTTTTTCTCCATTCCTCAGGCATCCTCTCACTTTCCAATATTTCATTAAACAATCTAGTTAAAAACTCAACTTCCATTTCACCTAAACACTTCCATGCTTCCACAGGTATGTCATCTGGACCAACAGCCTTTCCGTTTCATCCTCTTTATAGCTGTCCTTACTTCCTGTTTGCTAATCCGTTGCACTTCCTGATTCACTATCACCACATCATCCAACTTTCTCTCTCTCTCATTCTCTTCATCAGCCCCTCAAAGTACTCTTTCCATCTGCTCAACACACTCTCCTCACTTGTGAGTATATTTCCCTCATTATCCTTTATCACCCTTACCTGCTGCACATCTTTACTAGCTCAGTCCCTCTGTCCTTTTCTCCCTCCTTAGTGTCCAGCCTTTCATACAACTCTTCATACGCCTTATCCTTAGCCTTCACCACCTCTCTCTTTGCTACGCACCTCATCTCCTTATACTCCTCTCTACTTTCTTCATCTCTCTGACAATCCCACTTCTTCTTCACCAACTTCTTTCTCTGTATACGCTCCTTTACTTCCTCTCATTCCACCACCATGTCTCCTTGTCCTGCTTCCTCTTTCCAGATGTCACACCAAGCACCTTTCTAGCCATCTTCCTTACTAGCTCTGCTGTAGTTACCCAGCTATTAGTTACCCAGCTATTCAGTAACTCTTCACTGCCACCCAGTGCCTGTCTTAACTCTTCCCTGAACTCCACCTCACAATTACCCTTTTTGACTTTCCACCTTTTGATCTTTGGTGCTGCCCTCACACTCCTCCTCCTCTTCTTGATCACCAATGTCATCCTACAAACCACCATCCTATGCTGCCTAACTACACTTTCCCCGGTCACCAATTTATAGTCTTCAATCTCCTTCAAACTGGCCCTCCTACATAAGATATAATCCACTGTGTGTATCTTCCTCCACTCTTGTATGTCACCCTATGCTCCTCCCTCTTGTTGAAATATGTATCCACCACAGCCATGTCCATCCTTTTCACAAAATCCACTACCATCTGACCTTCTGCATTCATTTGCTTAACACCATACCTACTCATCAATTCCTCATCCCATCTGTTCCCTTCACCAACATGTCCATTGAAATCTGCTCCAATCACCACTCTCTCACCCTTGGGTACAGTCATCACCACTTCATCCAACTCACTCCAAAATTTTTCTTTCTCATCCATCGCAGACCCAACTTGTGGAGCATATGCACTAACAACATTCATCATTACACCATCAATTTCCAGCTTCATAAACATCACTCTGTCTGACACTCTTTTCAGCTCCAAAACACTCTTAACATACTGCTCCTTCAGGATAACCCCTACGCCATTTCTCCTCCCATCCACACCATGATAAAACAATTTGAACCCACCTCCGATACACCTAACCTTGCTCCCCTTCCATCTGGTCTCTTGCACACACAATATACCAACCTTCCTTCTGTCCATCATATCAGCTAGCTCTTCCCTTATACCAGTCATACTGCCAACATTCAAAGTTCCGACCCTCACTACCACAGTCCTAGCCTTTACCTGCCTTCGGATATGCCTTCCCCCTCTTCTCCTCCTTCAGCCAACAGTAGCCCAATTTCTGCCAGCACCCTGTTGGCCAACAGTACTGGTGGCGGTCATTGTTAACCTGGGCCTTGACCGATCCAGTATGTATATCTGTACTGTTGTCTGCATGTATGTTGTTGTGTCTTTCGGCTTTTCCCGATTAGAGGTCGCCACAGCGGAACTCCGGTCCGCTAATGATTGGCAGTAGATTTTTACGTGCTGAGTTGCCAGCCCTGACGCACAACCTTCAACGAAGGTACACCCATTCATGCATGTCTCCACACAGAAGACGCTCTAGCTGAAAATCGAATAGGACAACGTCTTACTGTGAGGTGACAATGTTGTCTGCATGTATGATTTGGCAAAATTTTACACTGGATGCCTTTCCTGACGCAACCCTCCCCATTTATCCGGGCTTGGGACCGGCACAAAGAAATGCACTGGCTTGTGCATCCCAAGTGGCAGGGTTATTGTAAATGAAAAAAAAAATCAGAAATTGAAGGGGCCACTTGGAAATTCGTGGCACCCCATTGTTTTGTCCTTGAAACTGGTAAATACTGAGGAATTTGGTATGGTTGAGAGGTATGGTCCCTCTTAGATAGGGGCAGCCGGTGCTGATCTTGGATTCATGCACATAGACTATATATCTTGGTCCATAAGGGAACAAGGGTATAACATGGCTAGGCTTGTAGAGGCCTTAGGACCAATATCCTAGTAACCTCATATGATCCTGTGATCATATTATCATCGAATACCCATTTCATTTATGCTTGTTTCATAGAAATTGTAGAAGAGTGTAGTTAATCACTGGTGTTTTGGATTATGATCTTGGGATAGTAGGAGATACAAAGCAATTAGTCTAGAACATTATTTTTAAGTTACAAATCTGTACTGTCAAGTCGCATTTGAGAGTTTGTGCACCAGCAGTAATTCACTGTGTGTGGTGTTTCTTCTTTTCATTGTGACTGTGACCATGCAGTTTGTATATTTAAGTAAGGTGGTGTGATGGGGGGAACCCATAAAGGGGGTATAGAGGGAATTTGCACTAATGGCAGAAACAAAGTTTTTAAGAAATGTTTGCTGTAATTGACACTTTCTGTGGAATGTAATTCAAGGAAATTTGTTTTTGATGGAAATGTGTTTCAATCAACAGTGTATTCAATGAAAGGGAATAAATATATGTCCTGTGTCTCAGTGGATTCTCTTTTCTCTGAGGTACTGTGATCTTGACATTAGTATATCTATATCAATGTATGTATATATATATATATATATATATATATATATATATATATATATATATATATATATATATGCACATACATATGCATATATGTAGCAGTGATGTGGAGAATGACAGTTGTTGACATTCACAGTTCTTTTTTAGTTTTGCTGTGATTTATTTATTTATTTTGTAATGCCAGGATTCGCAATTATGGGTCAATGTTTGATCATAGGAAATGCCTTTGTATTCATAAAGGCATGCACTTATTAATTTTTTTATACTAAATATGTATGCTGAATTTGCAGAAAATAGTAAACATACTATCAGAAAACATGGTAATTTACTAAATATGTGTGCTGAATTTGTATAAAATAGTAAACATGCTATCAGAAAACATGGTAATGAACAGCATTAGTGTATATTTTTCTACTGTAATTTTTATTTTTTTCAGTTGAATCCGCTCATTGTGCATACAACTGGAATCATCTGGAAGCCACAGTATATTAATATATATTTTACTTGAAGAAACAGCAAGTAACTCTGGGGTACTTTTATATTTTACTAGGTTACTGTTATAAATGTGAGCTCAACCAGGGGTGTAGCTAGGATTTTCAAATTTGTACTGACAGCTCTCAAACTGCTACCCCCCTCCCCAGCCAAGCTACGGCCATTCTCGTAATTCACGGTTCGCTCTTTTAGTGTCGATGAAGAGGCATTCGCTGTAATGCCTCTTCAGTAATATAATATAAATTCACTCAAACTCGGTTCCTTGAATTGAAAATTAACCTGAAATGTCAGTTCTTTGAAAAATGCAGCATGGTAGTTGGGGTAGAGACTTTATGCTTTTGTTTTCTGTAACTAAGGTACAGGTTTTGAGCTTGAGTAAATTACTAACCACCTGCTACCACTAACTAGGATGTTTCATTCACACACACACCCCTACCTACCTCTTAGTGCAAGAAATATGGACAAAGCCTAAAATAAACAGGGACAGATATTAAATAATGTTCTCGTGAACTTAGAAAGTTGCTAGAATAACAGGATTTGTGCTAGTATGAATTTTTCTAAAGGACATGAAGTCTGAAGCTCAAATGTCTGTCATTATTTAGCAACTTCAGCCTTCAATGATTTTCTAGAAAATCACAAACTTTATGAGGAACAGACAAAAAATATGGGGCAAAAATCTGGACATTCTGCAAAATGTGGACAGTTGAGAGGTATGCTACCTACCACACACACACACACACACACACACACACACACACACACACACAACCTCTCAACCTCTTACAACAACAAACTCATAAATAAAACTGAGGCAAAGGCCCAAAAATAAGGAAATTTTTTTAAATATTGCTCTTATAAACTTAGAAAGATAATAGAATAGTAGTAGGTCTTGCATCAGTATGAATTTTCTGAAAGGTATGAAATCTGAAACTGAAATGTCTGCATTATTTTCTAACTTCAGTCTTTAACAATTTGCCACTAATTTGCCAGAAAACTGCAATTTTATGAAAACGGACCAAAATGTGATGCAAAAATATAAAATTGCCAGACAATACAGCTGGGAACCTGTCAAAGGAGGGACACCATTTTAATATGAGCACAGTTAACTTAGAGCAGCTGACAAAATTAGAGAATCTACATGCATTTCTGAAATAAAAGTAATGTATAACTCTGATCATTACAGTTATTTATAAAAGTAAAGTAAACCCTCTATGTTTTCTTCCAAAATTGCTATTTTGTGGAGGGATCATTAGCGGAAGAGCAACATTTTGAGCCAAAATCAGGGACAGTTGAGGTTTGGCTATGCCTAATTCTATAAAGCAATTTATTTGCATGTACCTCTCAACCTGTTAATGCAATAAATCTGGACAAGGCCAAATATATTGAGGGAACATATAAACAGTGCTAAAATTGCTCTTGTATAAACTGGGACAGTTGATAGAACAGGTCTTATTTTAGCATGTATTTTTCTGAAGGTTATAAAGTCTGAAACTAGTGTGTCATTATTTAGTGACTTAATTCCTAAATCATTTGCCAGAAAACCACAAATTGAGGAACAAACCAAAAATAAGAAGCAAAAATCTATTCATTCTTTGAAAATCTGGACAGTTGGGAGGTATAGTTCAGCTGGGGCTGTCTAAGTTTGCCGCCCTTCCCTCACAAAACCCTGGTCGAATGGAGCCTCCCCCTGCAGCCATTCCAATGATCCATTACTTTGCTATTTCACTCCATTTACCATAAACACTAATGTGCATACTGATTTACTTCTATGATGATTTGAACTTCATTTGAAAGTTTTATTTTGCATTTTACAGCACAAACACTAAGACATCTGCTAAACAAACTTGGCATTAAAACTTCTCTGCCCTTGAAACTCACATTCATTGAAACAACATTAAAACCCACATTCAAAGAAAAATACATTTTACCCGTGGCAGATAAAAATTAATTCTGGGCTGCTTTTAAATCATAGGCCCCTTGCATATGAAACATACATGTGCTCTTTGATACACCTTCCTATTGCTTTGAACATTTTTCCAGTAAACAATGAAACAAAACTGCCCAATTCAGAACATTTCCATCATAAAAGTCTAGTCAAACTTCTACAGTCCACCATTATCAGTAAATAATATGCACAATCTCTGAAGTAGTAAAAAAGTCATCTAAATAATTCCACGTTAAATAAATCTAACTAATGAAGAGGTTGCTGCTAGCAATCACCTTTATATTTCATGACTTCACCGAAAAATAAAGTGTCTGATGCCCCTGAGGAATAAATTGCCTAAATTACATTAATAATAAGCTAGTAATATTGCAATAGGAAATGGATGGCAAACTGATAACAGGCTCGTAGTTAGTGTCTTAACTTTCAGTACAGCAGCATTCACCCCTTATGGGAGTAGAACCAACAACCTTCTGCATTAAAAGCAAGTACACAACATTTTGTGCTACTAGCAATGTAAGCCAACTTAGCATAATCAGCACTAAACTTCTCTTCCCCCGCAGCTCTCAGCTCCTTGTAAAATCTACGCAATACTCAACTACATCTCAACTTCGCAGCACAAGAAGTCTGGAAAAAGCCAAATTTATTGGGGTGGGTCAAAAGGGCAAAAAACAGGAACACATTAAACATTGCTTGTATAATCTTGGAAAGCTGCTAGAATAAAATGCTGTGTTACCATCATACATTTTACTGCCAAGGTCACTGTGCAAAATAGTCAGAACAACATACCACTATGCCAAATCACCTGCTTTGTGAAAGAGAGGAAGACTGAAACTTAAATGGCTATCATTTAATGAATTCAGTTCTCACCATAGCTGTCAACCTCTTAGCACAAAACACCTGGACAAACCCAGTAATGAGGGAATACAGCCCTCAAACATATTCAGTGAATTCAGTTCTTGCCATAGCTGTCAACCTTAGCACAATAAACCTGGACAAAGCCAATAACAGGGTATTACAGTCCCAAAAATAAGGACAAATTTCAAATAGTCATAAACTTAAAAAAAATTGCTATAAAAAAGGTTGTGTTAGTATATATTTATTGCTAGAATAAAAAGTTGTTTTACTATGTCACAAACAGAGGGATAAGATGGCAGACTCCACACAGAAGGCACCCCAGCCAAGAATCAAACCAGAAAACCTATAGCTGTGAGGCAACAATACTACCACTGCACCATCAAATATGTAAGGAAGTAAACATTCAGAAACCTGAAGTCTGAAATTTAAATGCCTGTCAATTTGTTAATCAGGACAGTCTGACTTGGAACAAAAAAAAAAACAATTCTCAGCAGAGGCCCAGGAAAAAATAATGCAGACATGTCTTTGTAACATGGGAGGACACAAAAGCAAACCCACACAAACACAGGGAGAAGATACAGACCCCCTTCTACAAAGAAGGCACCCCAGCCAAGAACCTACAGCTGTGAGGCATCAATGCTACGTTGCTACCACTGCACCATCAAATTTCAAGCATTGTAATATTTAAAAACCACAGATACGATACAGATATTGATCAGATCAAATATGAGGCAAAAATCTGCAATTTTTTTACAAATGGTGGTGGGTAGGAAATTCAGGTCTTTAACACCTGCATACAAGGTACAGGGTTCAAGCCTGAGGTATTCCCTACCACACCACCATGAGTAATCACCAGTACATCCCACCTGGTGCATTTACACACACACACACACACACACACACACTCTTCATATTACTCACCAACCCTCGGTTGCAAGACCCTTCTAAATAAAGTCCTTGAAGTGAGACCAACATAATGCTTGAATCCTCCCGCTTCGACCAACATAACGCTTGAATCCTCACGCTCGTGTACATCCAACTTAACGCTTGAATCCTCCCGCTCGAAAAAGCATTTGAACTGGCCGGAAATACATGCGTGGTGAGCTCCATTCCGACTGGATGAGCTGATGTCATTGTGCAGTAAAGCGTGAAAAAAAAAAAAAAGGGAAAATTTAAAAAGCTACCCCACTTCTAAATAAGTTGTACTGAAATCAGTACAGTGCGTATGCCTCCCGACGTCCCTGAGCTCAACTTACTATCTGTGAAGTGCAACTTCAGTTAATTATCTTTTGCCATAATGGCCACATTTCACACATCCAGACTGACTGCTTTCATAATCAAAAAGATCTACATTGATGAAAGAAACATAAATATAGAAAGACTGAATTCAATGCTAAGATGTCTTGACTAATTACTTCTTAACTTTAGCACTGATGGGGAGAAAAAAAACACCCCTATTACTCCTTCAAGATGTGTATACTGTGTAGGAGGTTAATCTGGTATATGTTGCTAAAACAGTATTTCATCCAAATATTTATACATTTTTTGGGATGCTCTGTGTGGGCAATGTGTGATCCATTATCTAATGAAGCCAAAATAGGTGGCATTGTTGTTATCAAGCAAGCAGGACTGTCAGTGGCATACCCTTCCAGACTGAAAATGCAGTGACCAAAAGAAAAAAAAAAGGTAACAGTGTTAGCAAAACTGAAATACCTTGACTTAGTATAGTATGCAGTATATGGTTTATGTGATGTCCCTCCTGTGGGCCAGTAATCAAGGAGCCTCAGTCCTCATCACGGACAGCAGTGAGGGACATTCACTTGGAACAGAGATAGATACACACAGCATTTTCTGATGCAGCTCTCTGCACCAAACACAATTTCCTTTAAGAGCACACAGGGAGCACAGTCAGTCTGGGGGCTAGGTTTCCCTTTGTCTTTCCAGGCCCCAAAATAAGACTTCCCACTGACACAGTTGTAGAGCTGAGCCTTCAGCCAAGTGTTCAAAGCCAAGTCCTCCACCAGCCTCTCTGTGAAACCAGTGCTCTGTGTCCCTACTCCAAAGAGTTGACGCACTCTTTGAGATTTGATTTTCACACACGCACACACACACACACACACACACACACACACACACACACACACACACACACTCACTCCTGGCAAAGGCTGACACAGAATCTCCAACTATGCTATGGTAGGTATTGCCAACAGAACACTCACAAAGCCAGCTACTGTAAGGCTCTTACCAGCGTAATAATTAATTCTAATAGAAATGGTAGAGTTTGACCAATGCAACAAGACTTTCAGGAGTACCTACACTGTCATGGTTTACCCCTTCACACAATTTTCTGAATACCCCTCATGACACATGATTTTTGAAGCTGTGTAGTACACTACATGACCAACATACTAGAAGCTCCCAACAACTTAAAGAAAGAAAATGCACGGCTTCGATGTCCCTTTTTCAGAAACAAAACAAATGACCTTGTGTGAGAATTTTGCTATATAGTTCATTAAAGTCTACAAATTTTACACTCTGATGATGCACTTATATTGTCCATCATTTTTTGGCACTGTTTTTTAAAGATTAAAGAAGGATTTGCTCCTGTATGAGCCTAAGCTGAGGTACTCTTACACCTGTTTCTACCTCTACTCTCTCTATCCCCACTACTAACCCTCCCTTCCTCTACACATACTCCTCTGAGGTTGCACTCATACATTTTCCTCATGTATTCCTACTATGCTGTATATCACACCCATCCTTCTCTACTTGTACAATCCTACACCTTCACCAATATAATCTATTACCATATTTCATCACCTCTCGAATGTTAATAATCATGATAATCAGCTGTTATATAAATAATGCTGTATCTTCCTCTTATCAGGAATGCCATATAATTTATGCTTGAACACTATGACTTTATGTCTGTTGAGTTTTTATTCTGACAAATTAATGTGTAGTTTTTCAAATTTTGTGCTTGAATGTATAACTTTATTATGTCTAAGTTCTCATTCTGACAAGCTAATGTGTAGTTTTCATATTTGTGCTTGAATGTTATGACTTTATTATGTTTGTCTAATTTTTCATTATGTTAACCATATGTATCTGGAGCTTTTCCCCCTGGGCCTCCACTGAAAATGGGTACTTCATGACCCAGTCAGACTTTCCCAGTAAATAAATACCAAATAAATAAATAATAAATAAATGGGTTTCTGAATAGTATTCCACATTTCTACTAGAGGGTGAAAGAATTATGTGATATTTGTTCACCAAATGTTATGCCAATTGTATGTCCAGGTTTTTTGGCTGGATGTTCCTACTTTTCAAGGCCTTTTTACCTATTTTCAATATCTGCAGGTTGAGAGTTATGAGCAGAGTGTGATGATGAAGAAGGAGCGTTAAATCTCACAATGATAATGCAAGGACTTAAAAGTTAATGGGGTGTATTCTTGAGTTTATAGTGAAGAAAGTTGCAGCACTTGCAAAAGTAACATCTCTTACACCGGTTTTGTGTGCTGTCTTTGAGGGAATTATGGAAATACTTATTCTGTTAAGAATTTTTCTCCCAGAAATAGCAAAGGAGAGACAAAGGGGAACACTGAGTGAGACATTATTCACTGATGCAATGTTTGTTGTGCAGTATGGCAATTTCATTGTGAGATAGGTAAGAAATGAACATGTAAATAAAGTAAAAATGGGTAGTTGTTAAATCAAAAAAGGTATTTTAAAATATTCAGGATTGTGGAATTTATTAAAAGAGGGAGAAACATAGAGAAGAGAGAGAATATAGACCATCATATTTCTAACTTTTGGAAAAAACATTTTGACTTGTACAAAAGGGAGAATTATCAGAGGTTATCAGGGCACAAGATCATGGCATTATAGCTGAGAGATGCTGAGAGAGAAGTGATTTCAAAGGGAATAATTAGGACATAGGTATTTAATATATTTAGCTGTCTATCTCTATGTCTACTTCTGTATATATGCATACAAACACAAATATATCACAACCTGAGGTTGTAGGCCACAGTTAATAGGACATGGCCAACACCCCCTCCCATACACGCACACAGTCCACAGTCAGCACACTTTGTATGTGTGTGCCACTGGCAGTTCCACAGACTTCCTGTAGCTCCACTGTGTGTGCCTTGTGCTCTGTTATAGCTACAGTATGTATAGAAGCATCCCGACATATAACTGCTGCTATATCAATGCCATCAACATCACCAGGCTGCAGGTCGTGACTCAACAATGATTTGCTACAAAGAAATGTGGAGTAAAGCAATCCAACACCCAAAAAACTTGGTGGCTGGGTGGGCGTGCATGTGGAGAACTCTGCTATACTGTGGCCCATAATGTTTCTTCTACTCCAGGGTGTAGTGATCATCTAGAAAGCAAGCAGGTCAGACATCTTATGGATGGTATTTTGCCCCTGTGGGAATACTGCTGCTCTCAAGGTAGCTCAGGGCTGATATTTTTTGGACCTGGAGCAAAGGTGGGGTCACCAGCTGTTGTGTCTGCACCTATTTCTAGAAGATCTTTATCTTACAGCACTTGTGGCAGACATCAGGAAAGGCTGATTACAGGGCATTTATGGCCACCTTTTCAAAGTCACATACAATAAATGCAAGGCTGAGGTGCAGGCTTTTTGTCCTTTGTCGTTTAGAGACATCAGCCAGAGATGCTGTATGGAACCTTGAACTTGCTTGCTGTCAAACAGTATACCAGTACTAGGGTGCAGTGTCCTTCACCTGGTCTACAAAATCATTGATGAAATATAACTGATGAGCCATGTGACTCTTCTAGGAATAGTTCCCTTTGTCAACAGCAGTAGCATTTCTAATGATTCCATATCTTTAATGCAGTGATAGGAAAACTAATTCAACCCCCATCTGAACCACCTGTAGTAAGAACATCTCTGTATGCATAGTTTACTGTGTGGAGTCAAAGTTATTCAGTACAAGAAATGGCTATGATGTGTTGGGTGACCTACATTAACATCCCATTTACTAGCAAAGGGCCCATTTTGTGGAGATATTGAGCACATCCTAGGTGATTACACAGTTGTCATCTTGGCTGGAACTGCCCTATCTCAGTCACTTGTACTGCATCCAGTATCTCCCTGGTGATTGCAGTGAAGGGATGTTCATGGTCAGTAAATGTTTTATGGTCTTATGCCCTGGCCCAGCTGTGGAATTCTCCCCATCCTTGCACTTCCAGCTCAATTCCCTACACTGCACCAGTATGAGCTTTTAAATCTCACATGCTCCTATTTATGCAAATAGACATCTACAACTGGCCATCGTTTGCCATTCTGTGAAGGTGGAAAGAGTTATGCAGGTTTTGCAGTTTCAAGTGGTACTGTCATGTAGAGGGCCAGCTGTTCTTCTCTGTTTTAAGTGATATGGTATGCTACAAATGCACCAGGCAGGAATAGGCCTTCCTGTGAGGGTGACTCTATGCATTGAAGAGCTCTTACACATCTTGCAGTGCATGCAGTTTGCAGACAAATTGGCTAAAATGGCTGGTGTGTCTGTTCTACAGTTGTACATGAACCATGTCACTGGTGTTCCCTCTGCTAGCATATTATGAAGTAGGGCACTGCTTGCTCACCTGCCTTTCTGTGGCACAAACAACCATTTCCAATTATGGGTACTGAGCATGGCTAGGCATAGGCACAGGAGACATGAATGTTGTACTCATCCCCTGCCATGAGGTATGGTGCATATATATCTGGGAGTATGTTTCCCATGGTACACATAAATGTAATGTACCTTACAGCTTTCAGAGCACATGATGTTCACAGGTGCTACTGGGTTGGGGGATACATAGGTAATAGGCCAGGACACAACACTGTCTCCAGTGTAGAAAACATTCAGTTTACTTTTGGTTGATGTATCCATAATGCTGGCAGCTGCATGGGACCTAGACATCTGAGTTGTGTGGTATTGTTTGTCACACCATGGTCATCTGGATAGCCAGCAACATCTAGGTGGACATTACACCTGTTACACAACTGTATATTACTGGCTGTGCCCTTATGTATGAAAGCAGTAGGCTGCCTGTGGTCTTATGCCTAAGACAGGGTAGGGGTTTTGATGACACTGTTCTTGGGGGTTATCCTATGTCTCCTTTATCATAGCCATGCTTCTGCCTCTCCAGATCTGTAAAACTCCTCTGCTGCCTTTTGCATACCTACATTGGGGACCTTTGTGTGGGATCCTTGCCTGGTAGTCTATGCCAGTGCATTTGGCACATTGTTAGAGCCATAAATAAGGCAGGAAGAACGTGGCAGCTGCCTCATGTGCAAGCTGTTAGTGGCCTGATTGCTAAGTACATATGTACAGTAGTGCAGTAGCAGCATTTATTTATGAAGCTGCAAGGATATCAGGGTTTCATAAATGATAGCCAATATTGTATTCCCATTTGTTGTGAAACTCAGTGGTGCTACTACCTATAGCAAGGTGTTTGTTACAGTTGTGCTAAGCAACCTGATACAGTTACAGAAGGACAGAAGACTTTTTTTTTTATTCTCAACTTTGGGTTAAGGGGGTGCCAATCTGGGGAACTGCCCTGAGTGCCAGATGAACTAGTTATGTTACTGGACATCATCTTTTACAGCTCTTTGTCTGCCCTGGCCTACGCATGTGCCTTGTCATGTTTTACATTATTAATTAGTTTGTTGATTATACTGGTACTGTAGTAAGTCAGTATTCTGTGACACACACACACACACACACACACACACACACACACACACACACACACACACACACACACACACACACACACACACACGCACACACACGCACACAATTGCACATATTTTGACCTATGTTTATAGTTGCAAACATCTGTAGAGAAATGAACTCAATCCTTATTGAGAGTCATTATCATTGTCAATTATGGTTTACTATTTGAAGATTGTCTGCTCTGGAACTGAAGCAGAGTCCTTCTTTTTGACCTTGTGCTATTTTTCTATATTGTCTGTCTTGTTATATGCTTATTCTACAGATCCGGAGATCTGGCTTTCCCCTTGCAAATGAGTGGTCTGGTACTGTGCATGTCTGCTGCACATGCCAACTGAGTGTAGAATCTCTATTTGCAGTGCCAGGTTAAGGAAAAAGTATGGAATCTGTACTGTCATCTGGGAGATGAACTGTTAAATGCACAGTATTACCTGTGCCTGTGTGAAATGCTGTTCAGATTTTATACGTTTGATCATGGCTGTAATGAGGCTGCATTTGGAATGCAGGCATACCTCTCAACCTCTTTAGTCCTAGAAATCTGGACAAAGCCTTGAAAAATAGGGGACAAAGACCCAAAAATAGGGACAGAGTTTAAATATTGCTCTTATGAACTTAGAAAGTTGCTAGAATAACAGGGTTTGTGTTAACATGCATTTACTGAAAGATTTGAAGTCAGAAACTCAAATGTGTTTACTTATTTAGTGACTTCAATCCTCAGATTTTCCCAGTGATTTGCCAGAAAATCACAAATGTTATGATGAACAGACCAAAAATATGAGGCAAGAATCTGGACATTCTGTGAAAATCTGTACAGTTGAGAGGTATGAATACAGGTTCATTGTAGTGCAGTGTGGCCATGCCTTCCATCTTCTTTGCTGTATAATAGCTTGTGTTTCATGTCATAGAACTTGCCAAATTATAAATAGACACAAGGGCCATCTGCAGTATTTTTTGTTCATGTCACTAAACAAACAATCTGTGACTTAATTATGCAGGCCTACCTGTGCATTGGTGAATTACAATATGTGTTTAAACTTTTCCATAAGCTACCCAGCCCTCTTAACTTTGGAGAACATTATTCCGTACCCAGGAATTTTCTGCTTGAAACTAGTATCTGCTTGATAAATATTATTGGATGCTTATTTTTAGCCACTCCCTGTCTACTCACTTAAGTCTGCTTTAGTCCAGGTGACAGGTCATGGCTGAGCATGGCCCTTGGACTAACCTAAGTATCAACTGAATACATAAATGCCTGTTCTTTGTGCAGTTCTACAGTATGGTCAAATGTCAAGAAGTGGTACTGCTGTTTACAGTGTGCAAACATGATGACAGGTAAATTCTGGTATGTGTAATCGTGCAGATACTATTCATAAAATGTTTCACATCACAATATAATTTTCCTTTGTATTAAAGTGTTTATCTAAACTCAACTGGTATTGTTTCTGTGTATAATTTGAATATTGCTTCCATGTCTGTGTAAATCCAGTTAACTATTCTCAGCTGAGGTTCCTTCTGTGAAGAAATTGTATATTTCTGCATATCTGTGTTGATCTGTGTTTTTCAGACTTACTTTTACTACAGTGACTTCTGTGGCTATATTGTTTACCTTGTTCCTGAACTCACTCCAGCTTCCCAACATGACCTGCACAGCAAGCATCTGCAATGTGTTGCTATGCCTGACAAGCTTAACAATGTGCTGGAGTTCCACCTTCCAAACTGTTAATTTGTCCTGCAGTTTTGATTTACAATAGGTGACCTTCATATTTGCACTGTTGCTGCTGAGGTATTGAGCAGTAATATTCACAGATGTGATGTTCCCTAGTAAATCCTTGAAATATGAGAATGAATTCATAAAATCATTAAACAGAGAAAGTAAGAGGTTCTGCAATGAAAAGAAGAACTTCTGGAGGAATATTAAATAAAGGCTTTTGCGGTATTGCTGGATGGAGGAAAGCTGGGTCTGTTCGGAACAGAGGTAAGTTGAGAGAGTATAATAGAGTGAAAGGGAATAATAGAGAAATCAGTGGATGAAGTAGACAGGTAGTATAAATGATAAGGAAGGGTAATCCTTTGAAAGGATCTATTATGTTTTAAATATTACTACGTTTTTGATGTCACTTATTATTTCTGAAAGTTTTCAATGAATTAATATTCATTAAAAGGTTGCAATGGTTTGGAAAGGATGTATAATGGTGTGGTAGAATATATGTGGAAAATGGAGATCATTAAAGCATTTCAAAACTGTAGCCTGATTTCTTTATTAGTAACTGATAACAGTTTTTTTCTGAAAGTATTACATTAAAATGAATGCATTAGTGAACAAATGAGTAGGGGAAGATATGGTGATACAAATGCTGGAATTGAGAATGGGCTTCCTCCAGCGATAAGCCCCCCCCAACCCTGGTATTTTCCTGCTGGTGGTAGGCTTTTCTGATTCAGAGAGATGTTACCTACAGTGATTCTGCTTGGTCTGTAGAATCACTGTGGTGGGCTGACCCCCCCCAGCTGAGCTACATGCTAATGAGACATTTGAGGGGGGGGGGCATCCTATGCTAATTAGACATGTGCTCTCCCCAGGAAAGGAAATACCCACGAAAAGACATTTATGTAGCCAAGTGTATACATCTCACTGATGGAAGTTAGCACTCAGCCAAAAGTTTGAGTTTACTTAATGATTAAAAAGGATTCAAACCCTGTACCCATAGCAGAGGAAGCAGCTCAATAACAACTCAGCACTTTCGTCTTCCAGACTAACTGAAGACTTTATGGAAATATGTATATTACAAGCAATAGCAGGTGAGAAACACTAATGTCTGGTAATACTGACTGATTGTAATGGTCTGTGAGTTACAAGGGATAGGGCATATATTAAAAAATATCAGGTATGTTCAATAAAGTCAGGAACAGCTGATAGGGCTGGGGTGTGTTTGTTTGTGTGTGGGTGGGAAATGGGCTTCCATACCTCTAAAAGACTGCTCAGTACTTACAAACAAAACCAGGCAGATCACTATACAACACCAGGGAGAATTTTTAAATATTACTCCAAGTTATCATAAAAAGAATGAAACTCAATTGTCTGACTAGTTATCCATAATTTCATAGATAAGTACTAGGCTAACTGCCCTTGTGGGCCATTTTTAGACAATTTTCCTTAGTAGAATCAAACCTTGTACTTCTTGCATGGTAGGTAAACACCTTAACCATTATGCCAACCCTCACCTTAATTTATGAGTGTCAATGAATAAATAAGAGGCTGCATCAGAAACGTTCTGTAAACTTCAGCACAGGTAAGAAGCTTGGTGATGTGTGTGTGCGTCTGTGCGTGCGTGCGTGTGTGTGTGTGTGTGTGTGTGTGTGTGTGTGTGTGTGTGTGTGTGTCCGTGTGTGCATGCGTGCGTGCATGTGCGTGTGTGAACGTATGCGTGTGTGCATGTGAGTGTGTGCGTGAGTGTGCATGAGTGTGCGCGCGTGTGTGTGTGCTTGTGTGAGTGTGCGTGTGTGTGTGTGTGCGTGTGTGTGTGTGTGTATATTTGTGCATACATATATGTGTTTGAATGAATGCATGTGTATGGAGAGAATGAATGGGGTGGTGCCTCTGACAATGCAGTACATAAACTGTCAAAGATGATCACCACAAGATAGTGCTGATTAGTACTAATGGTAGCATCACCCACTTCAGAGACATACAAGTTAGCCAGCAATGAGATTTTTCCTCATTGCAGCTAACATATCTCTGAATCGCATTTCCTACATTTGTGAAAACTGTCATTTTTTTGTTACAGCATTTTTCTGCAATCTCAGGAAGACAGCAGTAAGGATTTTAGAAAGGTTTTATCATTAAGAAATGTGTTGATCATGTTATTCAAGGATTTTTTTTTTATTAGATGATATTACCATAGTATTTGATACCCTGAATGATAAGAATTAGTTTGAAGTCTTGGGTTTGTCGTGAAATTTCAGAAACAAAGTTGAGATGTGTATGGAGTTTCTGTGTTCTCTCTTTCGTGCTAAAAGACATTTGAATAATAGATTAATGAGAAAGAGCATAAAGCAGGAATTCTTATTGAGGCCTTCTACTGTTTGGCTTGATCATGAATTTTATTAACATGAATATAACACTGAAGGGGTAAAATGTAAATAGAGTGGGGTCTTGATTTTTCTTTCATTTTTGTATGTAGATGATTTACTGTTTTGCAAAATAGGACAAGATGAAGAAGAGAAAATGTTCAAAGCAGGTTTCGAATTGGGATGAATAGAGGAAAAAAAGTAAATGTTTTAGAAGGAAAGGGAAGGTAGAGTATGTATGCTAGACATGGAGACTAAGGTTTTGGGGGTGATACTTAGGAAAGGGGAACTCATTTAAGAATCTTGTTGTAAACATTAAGTAAAACTAAAAGGTAACCTATCTGTGGGTATAAATAAATCCAAATAATCAGGCGAAGAGGTAACCAGGGCATACAAACTATAAGTTCCTTTTCAATGAAAAATATATCCAGTAAACTTGTAGAAACATAAAACAAGATTTATTTGGTGCACACACAGTAAGCGCTTTCACAGTAGCTTCTTCAGACTGTTAACATTTGAAGCAGCTCATTAGTTTGGTTTATATAGCATGTGATCTAGCTCATAAATCAATTAAGCATTTAAAGAGACAATGTTGCTAAAACCATTCACAAAATATTAAGTCACTATGGCTATAAAAATAGTATTTATGATGGCTCAGTCATATTAGCCATGGTGATGTATATATGACATCTCAAATAACATAGTTCTGATGTCTAAACAGTAAAATAAACGAACATTGTACTTATAAATATTTGATAAGAAGCACATAATTCAATAGTTATACGCATCCTAAACAAATTTGCTTATACTGAAATAGCAGCAGTTAACATAAAAACATTGCTTTAGCTCATATTATAAGCTAATCACAGCTGTGCTAAATAAGGAAAAAATCCATTAATTCTGCACAAACTGACAGCATAGTATCTAAGCTGCAAGAGATGCCCAATGGAATCTCCATTGATACTAATAAGTATTAATAAAGCAGCTTAGGCACTACTAATATAGATTTAAATGTATATTAAGTAAAATATAGAGTATGCAACAAAGCAACAAAATGTAGCTATGTTCCCATATACAATCGAATAGTAAATCAATATCTCTAATACATCTGCTAAGAGTGTGGTCTAGCGCTAAAAACATCCAGTTACTTGCAACTTAAACATCCAATATTAACAATGTTAAGCTGCTGATTATACTAAACTAGGCATTTAAAATCTACTATGTTAAAATATATGAATAACAACCCATAACTGAGATGCATTACACCTAAAAAACATATCTATAGTCACATATACTTAAGTAATCCAATTACTGGCAAGAACTACAAACCTATGCATAGGGTCGGTGGTAACCTTCTACCCAGAAACAGAATTTAACAATAGAAGTTATCGAAATTATTATCGCCTAATCAAATGCAATAAAACCATATTCATAAATCATACTTGCATTATAGACATTGTAGATTTAAGAACATAATATTTAAATGGTATAGCTAAAATTGCATATGCTTAACTAATCTAATGGTCAACAAGACTGCAAACCTACACATAGAGTAACTGATAAATTTCTATGCAAAAACCAAGTCCAGTCATGAAAATTATCAAAACCGTCAAAAATGATCTAACATGGTCAAAAATAATAACACCATGCCCACAGTAATTTCACTGACATTCTGGGCATTATAAATCAAAAGACATTATATAATGCCCATAATTATACTGGGGATAAATTGGGTTACTCAATAACAACTAACAGATCAAAATGCTTCATGGCTAAAAAGCCGGAAAATATACTAAACTAGCTAAAAAATACCTCTAATACATGCCCATATAGCAGATGCATACTATGTCGAAAATTAATGTAAAAATCTGCTATGTTAGAAACTACCATATGGGAAAAGCTAATATGTTACTATTCATGTCATTAAAATACTGACGAAATTATATAATAATTGTTATATCTATCTAGTTAGGGGTGAGTGCCAGGGTAGAATCTATATTATCTAATACAAAAATTATGTAATACAAAAATTGTATATGCAGGGCATCATAAAATACAAAAAGTTTAACAATATGTAATAAATATAACTATAAATAATGTTAAAAATTCTATATTATAAGAAGTATAAAAATGTGTATTGTGTACATGTAAACATCTAGACATCTATCCTAGATGCATCTAGCTCTGAGTGTGGGTTTTATAGATGCCATTTCATATCTGTGGGTATGTTTGTACTGTATTTTAGTTCATAGGTATATACTCGGCTAATGACCACTGGGGTCTTTACAAGCCTAGCCATGCAACCCAAATGTATCCCAAGAGTTAATGTGCCTTAGAAGTTATTTTAAGGGGTGTATGTTAGTGCATAATTTAATGACTACTTCTGTTCATCATAAGTGTCAGACTAGGGGTGAATTTCTGATTTCCCATTCTTTGGTCCAAGTTGAGCTTGAATAGGGTTAAAGAAGGGCTCTGCTTCACATGGATGAGAAGCCTATTCCAGGGAATGGGGATTCTCTGAGATAGATATCTGTCCCTCCAACATATTCTATTTAAGTTGCAAGTAAAGTTTAAATCCTTAGATCCTTAGTTCTGGTGCTGTTCTTTTTGTTGATATGCAAAAGATCCATCAGAGCAAGATCTAAGTATACCAGGCATAAATTGCCTCTCAGGAGTGTGTAGGAAACAGAGAACAGAGATATGGCTTTCAGGTGATTTGCATGGGACAATGTGTTATTGCCCTATTTCCTTTTTGTAAGGAACCTCTGTGGACATTCCATTTGTTGCACATGCCTGATCAAGTGCATAATTAAGGGGGCATTATACTCAATCATGGGTCTGATGAGGGCTGAGTGAAATGGCATGATGACTTCTCTAGACCTAGATGTCATGCCCTTATTTATAAACTGTTTAGCTTAGAATGATATTCTTATTACTTTAGACATATGTTGGTAGAAAGGAAGGTTACTGTTTATACAAGTTCCCAAATCCCTGACGAGCATTGCTTCTTTCAGGGGTGTTTTATCAATGAGGTAGTTTCTCTGGGTGGCTGACTTCCTAAAAGTTACTGTTATGCATTCCTTAGCATTGACATTTAAGCCGTAACTTCAACACTAGTCATTTGTCTGTGTTAGACCTTCCTGTAGGATGTTAGTATCTTGGTGGTGGTGGTGGTGGGGGCTTTATGCTTGCTCCTAGCTTGCAATCTTCTGTAAACTTGGTAAGCCAGAGGCCTTAACATTGGCTTTGACTTCTGAAAAATAGATGCCAAAGAGGTATTGACCCTTTCACAGAGCCCTGGAAGACTCCACTGATGACTGGCTTCTTTGTGGTGGTGGTCTGTCCATTCGTAACTTCCTGGGTCCTGTCTGTGAACCAGGTAGCTATCCAGCAAGTTACTTAGCATTTTATGTCTAATTCTGCGCATTTGTTTACACTGTCTGAGTGGGGCATTGTGTCAGATGTCTTAGCTAAGTAAAGGTAAGCAGTATGCAGTATGCAGCCTAATTCCAGCCCAATCATCTTCTATCTAAACTCAGTCTTTAACCATTTGACCAGATCTTTATATCATATATAAACTTTTTTTTTTCTAGAGGAGTCCCTAATAAAATTTCTTAATGTTTAAAATGTGAATATTCTCAAAGAAAGCCAAACTCCTGTGTTATCCATCAAAATGGTGCAAACTTTGCTTTAAATTTTGTAGCTTTAGTTTTAAGTCTAAAACCTCTCAACCTGCTGAAAATATTGGAAAATCATCTGTAAACTTTTCATTTAACATTTGTTTACCGGGAAAGTCCTACTTGGAATGAAGCCAATTTTCAGTGGAGGCCTGGAGAGAAATGCTCCAGACGCATGTCTTTGTAATGTAGCAGGAAAATGGAGTACTTGGAGAAAACCCACACGAACGCAAGGGGGACATGCAGACTATACACAGAAGGCACTCCAGTTGAGAATCAAACTGAAAAACCTCTGTGCCATCCAAATCTCATCAAATAATTAAAAAAAATCATTCTCAAACAATGCAATTTTAACTTCCTCCTATATTATACCCAGAAGTATCTGCTTTATGAATAGTTATAACTAGTGGTTCAATGCACCAAAACAAACAAAACTGGGGAAGTAAACAGATTTGACCCATCTCCAGAAACAACTAAAGATTCTCTTCTTTCATTCTGATGAACCCACATGAATTGGCAGTATCAAATCAATTAAAGCTTGAGGGAAGATCAAGGCATCTTCAGACCCCACTCTGATGGACCTCCTGCATATCCACAAAACAAATAGCACCAGATTCACCCATTCTAAAAGCTTAAACCTTGCCTGTGATATAAATGAGACCTGCTGGAGAAAAAAGTATGTATCTCAGAGACTATCCCTTCTCTGAAGCAAGCTCCCAAGCCATGTGAAGCAGAGTTCCTCCCTAATGCAATTCAGGTGTAACTTGGTCAACTGGATGGAGAACTGGAACAGACACAAACAGGCTGTAAATGTTTCATCTCCCAGACCCCTGATTGTAAATGTTTCATCTCCCAGACCCCTGATTGTAAATGTTTCATCTCCCAGACCCCTGATTGTAAATGTTTGATCTCCCAAACCCCTGATTGTAAATGTTTCATCTCCCAGACCCCTGATTGTAAATGTTTCATCTCGAAGACCCCTGATTGTAAATGTTTCATCTCCCAGACCCCTGATTGTAAATGTTTCATCTCCCAGACCCCTGATTGTAAATGTTTCATCTCCCAGACCCCTGATTGTAAATGTTTGATCTCCCAGACCCCTGATTGTAAATGTTTCATCTCCCAGACCCCTGATTGTAAATGTTTCATCTCCCAGACCCCTGATTGTAAATGTTTCATCTCCCAGACCCCTGATTGTAAATGTTTCATCTCCCAGACCCCTGATTGTAAATGTTTCATCTCCCAGACCCCTGATTGTAAATGTTTCATCTCCCAGACCCCTGATTGTAAATGTTTCATCTCCCAGACCCCTGATTGTAAATGTTTCATCTCCCAAACCCCTGATTGTAAATGTTTCATCTCCCAGACCCCTGATTGTAAATGTTTCATCTCCCAGACCCCTGATTGTAAATGTTTCATCTCCCGGACCCCTGATTGTAAATGTTTCATCTCCCAGACCCCTGATTGTAAATGTTTCATCTCCCAGACCCCTGATTGTAAATGTTTGATCTCCCAGACCCCTGATTGTAAATGTTTCATCTCCCAGACCCCTGATTGTAAATGTTTCATCTCCCAAACCCCTGATTGTAAATGTTTCATCTCCCGGACCCCTGATTGTAAATGTTTGATCTCCCAAACCCCTGATTGTAAATGTTTCATCTCCCAGACCCCTGATTGTAAATGTTTCATCTCCCAGACCCCTGATTGTAAATGTTTCATCTCCCAGACCCCTGATTGTAAATGTTACATCTCCCAGACCCATGATTGTAAATGTTTCATCTCCCAAACCCCTGATTGTAAATGTTTGATCTCCCAGACCCCTGATTGTAAATGTTTCATCTCCCAGACCCCTGATTGTAAATGTTTCATCTCCCAAACCCCTGATTGTAAATGTTTCATCTCCCGGACCCCTGATTGTAAATGTTTCATCTCCCAAACCCCTGATTGTAAATGTTTCATCTCCCAGACCCCTGATTGTAAATGTTTCATCTCCCAAACCCATGCTTACACTACTAAGAGTAGCAGAATTAGCCTGAGATTTTGGATTCATGCCTAGACTTTAAAGCCCCAGTGGTTATTAGTCTAGTACACTGCTAAGAACCTAATAAAATCATTGGTGAACCCAAAAGATAACAAAATGTCTTTGCCAAGTAACATTACTCAACTGTAACAAATGCCTTTACTGCATCCAAACTAATTATTACTAATTCTTCTTGCCTGTTCTATGCTGCTCAGATATATAGTCCAGGCTTTAAATTATTATCAGATGTTTGTTTTGCTCTTAAAAAACAAAGTGATTATTCACAGTCAGTTCATGCCACCTAGCATTATACACTTGAATAATTTATAATGGTGACTGTGTATTGAAATAGGTTTGTGTGATGACATCGGGATGGCATCATTACATAACACTGCAATTGTTGCCTGCTTCTATAAAGAAGATACCTTCTTAGTTACATCAAATAATCTGACTTCAAAATGAATTGCCTTCTTTTGAGTACTTTGTTGCAATTCTGCAGGTAAACTGTCATTACATGAGGATTTACCTAAAGAATAATACTTCAGAATCTGTAATACTTATTTCGCTGTAAAAGTATTCATACAAGCAATGACCTGGTCCTGCATATCAATTGGAGACTCCAGGTCCCACAAATAATCTTAAATGTCATTTTCATTAGTCACCTTCTTAGTTTTCAAACTAGACAAACTTTTACAATTTTCAAAAAAAATCCTCTTTTACAATCCGATCTTTGTATATGGTACTCCCGTTTCACATATGTAATCCTGTAATAATTTTCTGTAACTGCTTTTACCATAATCAAACTGCCAGCATCCACTGATATTCTAGGCACTAGTATAAATTATCCTAAAAATGTATGCAAAAACTCATATTCTCTGTCCAGTAGATTGTCTGTCTCATACCTTATGATCTCCAGTTCACTTTGAACTGTATTATCACCCTTGTAGACCAAACTATCACTTTTAACTTCAATCTTCAAAGCATCTTCACTTCTATTCCTCATCAGAGTTGTATATTGTTTGACTTCCTGTTTTATCTCCCACTTTAAGTACTCTCACTCAAGAAGCAGACACTACTGTCCAGGATTTAATTGGGCTACATTACCCTTAACTAATTTATAACACCATTTTTGAAAAAAAAAATAATTCTTTTATGGGAATGCAGATGTCTCTCGGTAAAAAGGATACCAAAAGACACAAATGGCTGTCTAAAAGGGCATGATCAGAGATTAATCTAGGATGCATATAAACTTCCTTTACCAAATTTGCATATTTATTCATTCAAAACAGACATTTTATATGCTCTAAATCCTGATCTATACCATCATGAATAAGAAATATATGGGGAAGCCCCTTGCACCAGCACTGAAATATCAGTTAAAAACATCTTTAGTTTAGGTCTCTGTATATCTCCCTAGTCTAGGAAATCTTATGATTCAAGAGTGTCCTTAGATCTCGCCAATACTGATAACTGTAGGAACAGTCACGCTTATAGCAGTCTTTCCTAAAATGCAGTAATGTATAATGTTTGCAACTGTAGTTGTTTCAATAGTGTCTGTGATGTATAATGTGTGCAACTAAAGTCGTGTCAGTGGTGTTTGTTTTTCATTTACATAAATGTAACATTGCCTATATCATATGTGATAATTTAATAAAGATATTTATTGACAAAAAACCTAACCTTGCTTTGCAGTTCTCTTTAAAATATACTTAGTGGAAAATAAACTCTGAAAACAGCAGTTTTAATTCCTCAAATAAAGCCTTCCATTCTAGAATAGCATATTTTCCCATCATTTAATGTTTCTTCCATCTTATAAGTACAGTATGTCAATATAAGTAAAGTTACCACCCTTCTCTCTACTGGTGGAAAAACTGAAGGTATAGCTTGTGTTAAAACCAGCATGATGAATTACTCATGCTTGTGTTCATCTAAATACATTTCATGCAAGGCTATAATCCAAGGGTGATAGTACTTTGTTAGTCATTATACTGTTCTTCTTGGCAGGATAACTTAGCCCATTTATATTCCAAGTAAACGTATTCTTCCTACATCACTTAAAAACTTTTTCATGTAATGACCTTCGTTATAAAAACATTGACAGCATTTCCATTTCAAGAAGTCTCTGCTGGCATAAAACATCAACAGTTAAAAATACTTGCACCAACCCTTTACAAGCTGATATATGACACATATTAAAGTGAATACTGAAAACAGGCACCTTATCTCAAAATTAACCTAAGATATACTGGTGGATGGCACAAAGAAACTATATCAGGTTGCAAGGCAAAGACAGAAAGATAAAGAAGATAGTCAGACACCCTTCATAAGGGATGCCAGCAACAACCTGCTCACCAGTCCAGAGGACATCAAAGGCAGATGGAAGGAGTATTTCCAGCAGCTTCTGAATGGAGAAAACTCCACTGAAGTCGTACTGTCCCAGACACAACCTACAGTGAGAGAAGAGGAGGAGCCCACCCTGGAAAAAGAAGTAAGAACAGCACTATGGAAAGTGAAGTCAGGGAAAGCAATCGGCTCAGATGACGTCACAGTAGATATGATCAAGATGTTGGGTGAGGCAGGAGAGAAATGGCTCCTAAGGGTTCTCACAGCAGTATGGAGAGAAAGAGTTATTCCAGGTAACTGGAAAATAAGCACACTAGTGCCAGCGTTAAAGAACAAAGGAGACATTCACAACTGTAGGCAGAATAGCGGTATCACATTTCTATCACACTGCATGATAGTTCTGGAGAGGGTGACTGATAAGCAAATATGAAGTAGTGGAAAGTAAGATGGAAATGAGCAGCTTGAATTCAGATCTGGATGCAACACAACTGACCCAATGTTTTCAGTGACACAGACACTTGAGAAAAGCTAGAAATGAAGAGTTCAAGTGGGGATACCTGGACTCACAGAAAGCATGACAAGGTCCCAAGAAAGCTGATTTCAGAAGTCCTGCAGTGGTTTGAAGTCCTTAAAACACTTGTAGAATTCATGCAAGCTTTGCACAAGGACCCAATGGCTCAAGTGTGAACAGTTTTCAGTCTTACAGAGGAGTTTCCAGTGGGAGTGGCTGTGCATTAGGGTTCAGCCCTGAGCCCACTGCTTTTCATACTGGTGACGGACTACATTAGCAAACAGGTCAGAGTGGACAGATCAACAAAGTTGCTGTATGCAGACAATGTGGCATTACAGGCAGACTCTGAGCAAGAACTTTAGCAAAGGGTATTGAAATGGACTGCAAAACTGAAGGCACAAAAAACTGAGTACAGATAAGAGAGCAAATGGGGGAACTCAAAAGAAGCTGAACATTGAGACAGAAGAGAAATAGTGCAACAGGTTAACAGCTTCAGGTATCTGCGAGGGGTGGTTGAGGAGAAGGGAAATCTGAATGAGGAAGTTGAAGTTAAAATCAGAGTGGCTGCAACCAATTGGCACTGAGCATCAGGGGTAATGTATGACAGAAGAATGCCAAAGAAGCTGAAAAGTAAGGTGTACAAACAGTGATGTGTCCAGTACTGCTGTATGGTACAGAAAACTAGGCAGTAAAGGCAGAGTAGTTGAGGAAGCTAGAGGTGATGAAGATGAAGTGCCTGAGATGGCCGGTACAATGCACATTGTGCAATGGATGAAGATAATGAGGACATAACAGCAAAAGCCAGAGTAGCTCCAGTTGCAGAAAAGGTCAAACAGAACAGATTACAGTGGTTTAGGCTAATAGGGTAGTACTAGTCTAACTGCCCTTATGGGCCATTTTAAGCCAAGCCAATTATCCTCTATGAGGTTTAAACCTTGCACCTTGTGTCCTTAAGGTAAGCACCTTTACTCTCATTCCAATCTCCCACCCTCCCATGTGCAGGAAAGCAAAAAAACAATCTGGTGAAGAAGATGTGGGATGGACAGGAAAAAGGCAAGAGGAAGCAAGAGCATCCAGGATAAAGGTGGATGGATTGTGGGAGAGAAAACCTGCAACATTTAGGCATGAGTGGCAAAGAAGTTAGGAAAGTGGCATTGAATAGGTACAGATGGCAACAAGTGACACGACACCCAACCCCCTTGTAGAAAATGAGAAAAATGGGGGGGGGGGGTTGATGATATACTGATATCCCCTTGCAAAACCAAAAAAACATACGTAGGCCTCTGGGCCTCTGTCCGAGTCCAGTCTACGGTACCCAGCCAAGCAGATATATAACCGCCTATGATATGTCATTATCTACAGATAACCACATTTGCTAGATGTGCCCTCCATTCTTAAAGCAGTCAAAGGCCAACTATAATTTTTTAATAGTTCATCAAAATGGCACTTCCAGCCACCACAATACATGGGCGATGCCACTAGGTGGCAGGAGGTTACCCCCCCCCCAAAAAAAATTTAAACCTATAATTCAGTGTAAAAAAAAAAAGGAAGATGTGGTAAGTGGCCAGACCATTGTCTAGCATCCAGGACATCCCCAGCGCAGTATAGTACTAAGCTTTTCACTATAATGTGAACCTTTAGGGATATCAAACAGTAATCATACGCATTAAGACCATGTGAGTTCCAATGAAAAATACAGTGGATGACCCTTTAGCTTAAGTGTATAAGCTCAGTGAAGGGTCTGGCACTCCAAGGGCAGTCATAACAATTACTCATTAAATAAGGAAAAGCAAATAAAAACTTTCTTAGCTGTGTCAACCACTTAAACAGGCCATAGTTTCACCAGATTGTTAACGTGCACCGTTCTTAAACAAATGCTCAATAAATCCACATATTCACTCACTAAACATTCTAAGAAAAATAATTACAGAAATGCAATCTAACAAAGCCTGTATATACCACAATCAGAGATACAGCCAGTACCATATTCAATCAGATTACTTTCCATCAGCATGTTTAGCCTTTAATCTTTGCGGCATTCATATTTTGAAAATAGGATACTCCTCCTGACACAATGAATACTGTGAACTTTTTGGACAGTATGCATCATCTTCAGGGGCAGATACTGACAGGTTCACAGGTTCACACTCTATGCTGCAGTACCTGCCAGTTTTCATCCACTTTCTGCCTTTGGTACATACTCACATGGGGCAGTCAGGACTTCTTAAGAGTCATAAAAGTCTTCATCCTTAAAAAAGAATAAACATAACTGGATATAACATCTGAGACTTCATTTTCTTTAGGCAACACTTTTGTATAAATTTAAATAACCAGTTTAACCTGTTTCAACTTTTATATGTCTTAACCAAGTAGTCATTGTAAAAAAAAAAAATAATTTCTCCCTACACTGATAGGCTTTACCAGGCCACCACAAAAGGAACAAGATGCTGTCTTTAAATGTTTCAGAACATATCACAGTATCACACAGTTTTTGAACCACAACCACCAGTCCAGGGGATAATTAGTATATGCACATTTTTAATTTATATTGGACTCGAATGCATACCAGTCCAATCTGACAACTTCTGTTGTACAATAATCTCCCAAGCATGCCCTTCTTTCTTTTCTAGTACACCACCCACTTGAAGATTATTTCAGTGAGCAATGTCTTCCAGATCAATCTGCTTATCTTAAATAATGATAACTATGTGAACATATCGTTCTCTCTCGTCTTTATTTTCCTGCTGCAATTTTTTGATAGTATCAAAAGGTTTATTCAGTGCCTCAGGCACTTCTGTATCATTTTCATCCACAGAATATAGTTGCCCAATGTATTGGTGTTTCTTAAGCACTATCAGCTAGCCACTTTATCTACATCCACTCATCTCAATAATCTAAAAAACAATTATCTCATCCCTATATGGCTAACACAAAATCTCTCACTTTCTTATACCTTCAGATAGAGCTGGAACAGTTAAAAATACATGGTAACCAAAACTAGATTACAGTCTTGTCTTTCTTTTCTCATACATTTTTCAAAGAAAGTTCTTAAGTCACCTGAAAATATTTTTTCACCCCAGACATGCAAATTGGCTCACAGTACATATGCAGGCACACCTTCTCCTACTGATGCCCACACATAAAATCATCTGCATAAACAAACTCAAATTTGCATCACAATTATCAACAGACCCTACCTAATAATACCTGCTGTACTCCAGCCAGTTCAGGCATTGCAAAAGTACTACAGTGATCCAGTAATAATCTAGTATTAGCTGATCATGTGTACTCCTTATGCACCAAACCGAGGAACCAACTCCCCACCAACCTTAGAAGATACCAAATAGATAAAAAAATTCATATCAGAATTGCTGGAGCTTCTACAAAAATTAGCTGCAAAGTCACACTTTTGATAACCTGCTATTACATAATTCAACACAACTTTACCTCCCATGCAAGCAAGCATGCACACACACACACACACACACACACACACACACACACACACACACACACACACACACACACACACACACACACACACGCACACACGCACACACGCACACACGCACACACACACACACACTCGCACACATGTGTACATGCACACACACACGCACACTGCTTTTAACATGAGCCCTGCTTGTAATACATTGCAAAGTTGTAGTTTGGTTTATTTAGTGTAATGTAGGTGTGGAGCAGTTTATACCCACAATTTGTTTTATAACATTACTTTTGAAAAATTTGCTTGTCAAAATAAGTACACAACCTCCTTGTTTGATGAACACATCTTATTGAGTTGTAACCAAGCCTTTTGTGGAATGCAGGAGAGACAAGTTTGTGATGATACATGTCTCAAAGTCCCAAAATAGTAAAGTAAGACTTTATTTATTTATTTATTTGACATTTGTTGACCAAGAAAGTCTGACTGAGCTAAAGCCCTTTTTCAGTGAGGGCCTGGGGAGAAATGTCCCACAGAAAAGTACAAGTTCAGTAAATACAAAAGTTTAAAATTCAACATTACAGATAGAAAAAACATTATCACGCATGTCTATTTACAGAGTTAGCATTGGAGCACTGTTACATAGCGCAGAATACATACTAACTATGTAATATGATCCAAGTATAGGACATTTATAAGAGAATAAGATGCATTCTTTCAAAAGAGTTCAGGGAAGCAAGCCTAGAAGTAAAAGAGAGTTAGCAAAGAGGAAGACTGCAGTTAAGGAAGGAGTTTAAGAGAAGTGAGTAAGTTCTAAGGATAGAAGGAGTAAGTAAATAGTGAGTGGTCAGTAAAGAAGGGAAGAATTATGTGAATGGGAAGGTTAGGTACAAAGAACAGATGAGCTAAATTAAGGTGTAAGTTGCTGTAAAAGGGAGAAGATAAGGAAGTAACTGAGAGACTATATAGGTGAAGAATTAGGAAAGAGGGGTAGGGTAGGAAGGACGGAATAGAGATTCAGGGAGGATTTTGTCTAACCGGGAAAAGCCGAAAGACACAACAAGTGCTTAGGTGATGTTTTAGATCTTTCTTGAATTATTGAGTCTGGTTTATTTGTCTTAGGGACAAGGGGAGCTTGTTCCATAATAGAGTTGGTAAGTAGCTATACAGTTTTGTCCACAAGATCTTTTGGGTTTATAAATTTCAAGGTGATATTAATCACAGCTCCTAAGAGTTCTATATAGTATATTAATCAGAGCTCATAAGAGTTCTGTATAGTGTACAGAAGGAAACTAAAGATGAGATGTCAGGACAGGAGAGTGCTTTATACAATATGGAAAAAGATGATGAGAGATTTCTAAATAGTTTAGTGTCTTAAAAGCAAGACAATGATGAGATTTAGGTGACTGATTAGAAGCAAATCTGGCTAGTTTAGAGAGAAAACTGTTTAAACAATGACCCCAGTGACAACCAAAACAAAAATAAAATAATAAAATCACTCTCCACAATCTTCCAAAGGTATCAAACATTTTATTGAGACATAAAAATGTTTAAAAAGTATTCATTGAGTGTCAACTACTTGGAGCAGGGACATAAAGCACTGGTTTCACAGAGAGGGTGCTGGAGGACTTGACTTGGACACTTGGCTGAGGACTTATTTATTTATTTATTTATTTATTTATTTATTTATTTTATTTTATTTTACATTTGATAACCGGGAAAGTCCGACTAGACACAAGTCCTTTTTCAGCAGAGGCCCAGGGAGAAAAGCTTCAACATGTGTCTAATTCATTAGATGATAAGAATTACATACATTTACATAAGAATACATACTTAAGAATTACATACATTACATAAGAATAAGAATAACAAAATTAAGCTAAGATTGTTCAGTGAGCTATACATCAGTAGAGATATATTTACATAAGTATAAAGCATAAAAAACTGCATCTTTATCAGTGGAGAGTCATATTGGGGACCTGGAAGAAGACAGATAGAGAAATCTGGACCCTAGACTGAGTGCGTTCCCTGTGTGCCGTTAAGGGCAATTGTGCTTGATGCAGAGAGGTTTACGTCTGGAAATACTGAGTGTATCCATTTGTATTCCAAGTGAACTTCCCTCTCCAGTGTCAGGGTGAGGATTCAGGCTTCTTCATTACTGGCCCAGAGTGGGTACATCACACCTTATCTTGTTACATCATGTGCTCCTTGAAAGTAAAGTCTAGGTTAGGGTTAGGCCATCAAGTATAGAAATGGAAAGTATTCATGTGCAAGTGCTTTTAATGAATTGCAACATATAAGGTAACAGTATATCTAGAACATGCTAATTTAAACTAATTAAGCAAGCCATTAGGCATACCTACCTTACATTTTGTGACTTAGACTTTCTCAGAATTGTCAAGGTCCAAACTAGGGAAACAGAGCTGAAGTAAGATCAACTGGCATCCTGCCTGGGCTATCACTTTCCCACAAAAAAAAAAAAAAAAATCCATCAGAATTCTGGGTAAAAAAGGTCCTCCTGCTGTCGTCAAAGAGCTATTACATTTCTATGTCATAGCGGTTTGCTACCTTTCCTACATTGCCTAAAATACCTTCCAAAAATGTAAAAAACAGCTATACTAGCTAACTGTCATACAAGCACAAACACACTCTCCTCCGCACACACACACACACACACACACACACACACACACACATCAAAAGCAGTCTTTGAAATCATTTAAGCAGCCGTCATCTCGGTTGTGGATGCTTACATAATTAGTGATGTTACTTGCAGTTGCAAGGACCAGTCTGCTTGCATCCAGCCAAACAACAGCAACAGTTCTATCACTGACTTACAGGGACTAATTTCCAACTTTAATACAGTGCCAGTCATAGGCCATACCTGCTTGCTCTTGTGGCAGCTGCCCCCTTTGCCCTACCCTAGCTAGGACTTTGGAGGGTACTAATGAAGTAATCTAAGGTTAAACAACATAAACTATTGTTTTGCTCTTGTGACCAAAGCCTGCAATAAAATTCAACTATTAGCATAAAAATTCTGATGAAGGTCAAACAGGAACAATGGACTGCATAGATATATCATGTACTGTTTGAGGAGTGTGTACTTTTATGGGTACATCCAGGAGAAAGGCAGTATCTCTAGCATACCTCTGAACTGTACAGATTTTCGCAGACTGTCCAAATTTATGCCTCATATTTTTGGTTTGTTTTTCATAAAATTGTGTTTTTCTGACAAATCATTGCTAAATCATTGAGTGTTGAATTCAGAAAATGACAGGCATTTGAGTTTCAGACTTCATACCCTTCAGAGAATTCATGTTAATGCAAAACCTGTTATTCTATCAACTTTCTAAGTTTATAAGAGCAGTAATTAAAAAGTGTCCCTATTTTTGTGCCTTTGTCCCCTCCACTATTCATGGCTTTGTCCAGATTTTTTGCTCTAAGAGGTGCTGTGATCTCTAGCATGATTTGAAATTTGTTAACTGGCAGTATCAGATCTAATGGTACAGTGCAGACATGAGTGAAGAACGTGCTTTGCAGGTGGGTGGGGGGGGTTAATTTTCTTGTGGTTGAATTTGCGTAGGTTGGTTTGAAGTAGTGCACATGGTGAGCTGAGATGAAACTGATATTATTACACGCAGAAATAGAGTGTGCAGAATTTTTAGCTGAAGGGAAAACAGATAAGCTTCAGATTTACATCTGCTTTGAAATGATTCAGTGTGTTTAACAGTTTTCTATACATTTTGGTGTGAGACTTGTTGCTGCTATGTTTAGTTGCATTTTGATGTCCAGCCTCCACACACACACACACACACACACACACACACACACACACACACACACACACACACACACACAGAGCAATTCCATCACCTGAATGATAGGTAGCCTTGTTATTCACTGTTAAGCATTTTTTGATTCACTTCTGATTTTCTTCTGTTCTACTGCAGTTTTTACCACAATAAAACATTCATAATTCTCCGAACACAGAATGTTGAACCAAGAGGAAGCATCCCTATGACCTTTGTGAGGTATTTTTAGTTGCCTGGCTTCATTATGCCATCATACAGCTATAGTCTGACTCCCTAACGTAGGTTTCATTTCCAGCGGTACTTCTTTTAATCCCTGTATTGGCTGTGCTCAAGAGAATGTCACAGAAATTTAGTCTACTGCATATGAATCACCCTGATTTAATACCTTCTTCTTCAGAGTGCAACATATAAGAAACGTTAAAACAAAATTTAATGCAAAAGTGGTGAATACCTTTTCGGGGAGGTGATGGAATGCAAACATCTTCTGTCATATGATTTTGATCTTTTTATTTGATAAGGCTTTCATCTTGCATGGCTGATTCTCACTGCTTAATTGTTTTCTGTTATCTTTTCATAGCAGTCATGGTTGCTAATTTTAACAATTAAAACTATTCTTGTTACCATAGTACAGTGAATGCTCATTGTTTAATCTGCATAAGATACTTGTCCGTGATTATAGGACTGTTCCTTTTCATACTTGGTTCATATTCCATTCTGTTACTATTTGATAACTTTGTGAATTTTGTTAAGATAACACAGACCTCCTCTGCATGAGTTAGACTCATTGGCCATTTCTGTAATGTTGTCTTCATAGCCAGTATTTTTGCATTTTTTCCTCATTTATATCAGTTTTTCTGGCAGTAACATAATTTCTTATTGCTCACATGTATTTCAGTAGAAATGCATTTATTTTATTATTTATTTATTTATTTACATTTGTTGACTGGGAGAGTCCGACTGGACACAGGTCCGTTTTCAGCAGAGGTCCAGGGAGAAAAGCTCCACATTAAGTATTACTTACATTATGCAGTTAAAAAATATAGCATTTAAAATATAGACATTAGTCCAGCTGAGGACGTAAGACAAGAATAAAACATAGATGTAAAACAGCTCTAGAACATAGTACAATTTTAAAATATGGTGACATATACTAAACATGGTTACAAATGTAGTTGAGATTCATCAGTGAACAATTGATACAATCTGTTTTTGAGGTACATAACAGCCATAAGTAAAAGCTCATGTTTCTCTGGTTGTTGCTTTAATGTGAAAATAATCAATTTGTTAGTTGTATTAGTTTCTTGTGTGAATAGTGGATTTTTTGTGCTCTGTCTGCTAATATTTATTCACATCTTTGTTCTCTTTTATCCCCCCCACACATGGGTTTTGAAGCAACAACTCCAGTATGTAATCCCTTTTGGGAAGATCTCCATGATAACAAGCCTGTTTTTGCTTTTACTTCTTGCAACATATCAACCCTTCCCTGGCATAAGCATGCAGTAATGCAAAGTTGACATAAAATGCTTTTGTTCATGTACCCCACAGGAACAGTAAGATGACCCACTCCCTATCACCTAATCACTGCCATTGCAGGAACTGATGGTCTGATGGGGTTTCTGGTGCAGAAATGAATGCACTTTAGACTTCTCACCTAGCCTGAGAATGCCTGGCTCCTGTCCTTTTGGAAAGAAAAGGCCTGCTGGTGCAAGTTGAATCATTTGGCAAGATCCTACTGGGAATCAGTACAAAAAATAACCCACACTCTTCCATACATGCAAGTACTAATGAATCTGTTTGTACCACTTGTTAGATTCTCTGTCAGAAGTGTAAAACCCATAACTGCAAATCTTGCATCTCTAAGAATAAATTGCAACATCAGATAAAAGGACAGCAAATTCTGAAACATGCTGTAATGCTGGCTGCACCCTCACACTCCTGTGAGTTGCAGTTGTTAATTCTGAGATTGATGTAGTGTAGAATGGGGAAATATTCATGGTAACATCAGGCTAGCACATATATCCAATGGTAACATTTACAGCCTTGTTATTCTCGGGATCACATTTCAAGTCAGAATACCAAGTAGCACGGTCTGGTTAGCTAATTGCCAGTGCCATGTTGCCAGTTTATCTCAGGATTGATCAGCTGTAGGCCATGTTGCCAGTTTATCCCAGGATCGATCAGCTGTAGGCCATGTTGCCAGTTTATCCCAGGATTGATCAGCCCATAGGCCATGTTGCCAGTTTATCCCAGGATTGATCAGCTGTAGTTTGATACTGTTTGCCTGAGATACCAGAAGTGACTCTTTTTTCGCATTCCTGTCTCTGACCCCAGGCTGACCCTTTGGACCCTAAAACTATTATTAAATTCAGATTAATAACTCAGTCAGTCCTTCCCTAGTTCCTGCCAATATTTCTTATCTGTTGCACTAATATATTCTGTTACCAAATTCCTTATTAAACCTACCTCTATTTTCAGCCCTACTACCCCTCCTAGACAACTACTACCCTTTACTTAACTGCTGTCTCTAACTTGCATTCTACCTCTATGTTCTGTTTATTAGTATAACTCTACACTAACATTCAGCCTGTTTACACTTTATAGTCCATGTATTCCTTGCATTGTCTAATGCTTTATTGATGTTACTCAAAGCAATACTCCATTGTTGTAAATACTGTATGTATACACTTATAATTATGATCCTTATACATCTACTTGATCATTCTTTGTATAATTTTCAAACAACTTATCTTATGTAGGTCTTGTAAATTGTCCTGAAAGAAATTGAGTATGTTCTGTTTATGTACAGCCTAGAGCTTTACTCCCCGGGCCTCCACCAAAAAATGGGCTTTGCCTGGCCCAGTGGACTTTCCCGGTAATCAAATGCCAATAAATAAATAAAATAAATAAAGTAACACTGCATACAGAAAGCTATTGTGTGTTATGTTGGACATCCTAAATGTAACCAACAGTTCCACTTACACCATTGCTGTCCAGTGCAACAGTAACATGGCTCTTATAAACATCTATTTTTGAAAATCTGCACTAGTGTGTAAAGAATGCATGTGTAGCTACACAGAAACTACATAGGCCATGCAACCAGCATGAACTGCAATATGTAACCCCCCCCCCACCACACACACACACAAACAAACAAAAGCACGCATGCATATGACTGGCAGTTGACACATAGATTAAGGTTGTGAACTGTAGTTCCTGTGGTGCAGGGTTTGATTCCCTCAGCCCTTATTTGACTACTGGGTAGCCTTAAGCAAGTTTTACCTAAATGTCTCTGTGATACAATGTATAAAATACAATTACTCTAGGTTAAATGCCCAGGGAATGCAGGGTTTGAACCTAGCTAAGTGGTACTTTTTGGGTGTGTTTGGTGTAATGGTTAAAGTCTTCACCTCATAGACACAAGGTGCAGGTTTTGACTCTGACCTTGAGTTATTGGCTAGGCTTAAAATGGCCCTTAAGGGCAGTTAGCCTAGTATTCACCTATGAACCTATATGACACAATTAATGCATACCTTGAATACATGTTGTGCAGATGCAGGCATAGAATAAGAGGTGCTGTGTATCAGGAAGTATATTTGCACTGAGTAAGCCCCTATATTACAATTGAAATACACATGACTCATGAGTGAGTCATACTAGCTGATTAACCAGGAAGTCTATAGCGCTGGCATTGTAAGCTGTACATGTGGATAACCTACGGAGCTACAGCACTTGCAGGGCAGGGTGCAAATACAGCATCATGACTTGATGAAGAATGTGTGTACAGTTATACCATGGAACCTTGAACATCAGAACACCAAGGAATGAATACACTAAGAATCAATGCCAGAAAGTTAAATGAGCAAATAATTAAACAGCAAATGTGCTTACCTGCTATATTGATGTAGGTTGCAAGCCCATCACACCCCATGGTTGCACCAGCTTGACAAAGGGGACAGTCTCCAAAAACAATGGACTCACTCCTGACACACCAGCAGTGATTTCTTATTGAACCACAGCAAGGAACCCCAAAAGGGACTGATGCTTGAAAACCACCAAAAGGAGTCCCTGATGCACGTCATGTATAATCACACTCTTTAATGATGATAAAAATGCTTTCTTCCCTTGAGTAAAAGGGACTTCCTCAGAACAATAATTAACGTAATAACTCTAAAACTTTATATAATTTAAAAAATTAATCTCATGATCTATTACCACCAATCAATTAACAAACTAATAAACAGGGAATTCAGGTCCATAGACAGACAATGCAGAACTAAAAATGGTAATAACCAACATGAATTATAATAAAAATTGACTGTAAAAATATATATTTTTTTATAAATCATACATATTGCACAGAAATGTATAGATCTGTAAGCACACTTACATAAGCATATATAACCATACAAATGTATACATCTGTGGATATATTTTAATGTTTATATAACTAATGTATTCAAGTTTTAAACTGCCCAAGAAACTGAAGTGTCAAAACAAATTCTAGTCCAATAATAAAAAAAAAACATTAATATGTGTTCCATTAAAGGTGAAATAACCTATTATACAATTCCTCCTCTAAAACGTGCACGCTGATTGGCCAGCCCAACCAGCATGCCCATTGTAAATCCCTCAATATACTAACGGAAAAAGGTCCGGTTGCCCGGACTTTTTCCGTTAGTATAAAACACTGTCTCGCTATGTTAAAATAGTTTAACATAGCGATACAGGTTTAAAAAAAGCAACGCAGATCCCCGTTGCTTTTATTAAAGCTGTCTCGCTATGTTAAACTCCTTTAACATAGCGACACAGTGTATAAAAAGCAACGGAGATCTTGCGATCTCCGTTGCTTTTTTTTTTAAACCTGTCTCGCTATATTAAATGGGTTTAACATAGCGAGACAGCTTTAAAATAAGTAACGGAGATCTCCGTTGATTATTTTAAAGCTGTCTCGCTATGTTAAACCCATTTAACATAGCGAAACAGTAAAAAGCAACGGAGATCTTGCGTTCTCCGTTGCTTTTGCCCACAGCTCTGATGTACTGCGAGGTACGCGCAGTACATCAGAACTGCATGAATACCAGACAGCTGTGGAAGGGCAGCAAAGAGGCATTATACAATGCCATTATTTAAGAAAAGTAATTATTTCTTTTCTTAAATAATGTCATTGTATAATAATAACCACTTCTGGGTGTGGGTAATGCTGGATTTACCCACGGTTGTCTTTTGGTCGGCCCTCGGGACCAAACCACGCCAACTGTGGGTAAATCCAGCATTACCCACACCCAGGCGTGGGTTATTGCTATAATAACTAATACAAATAGCTAAAACATCAACTATTGTATTCCTTGGTATTTTATGCTTTGGGCAATGGGCAATTGAGGAATTTCACTTCAGCCAGCTGTAGATATGCCCAAATGTTCAGATAAAAGTAAATAACATATTTATCCAGAAGCAGATAATGTTTAGGGGAGATGTTAGATACAGTTTTTCTAAACATTTTCTAAGTGGTTATTTTTAGTTCTTTGTGGAGGTTCTATATTGTTTGTAAATTTATCTGAAAAAGTAAACGGCTTATCTTCTTTATTTGAAGTAAAGTTATTTTGTTATTTATTTATTTATTTATTTATTTATTGACAGGGAGTATGATGTTATATAACACTGAATTCTTGTGTGTGATTTTGCTTAAGAGATTGTAAGCATTTTTGTACCCATCTCTGTGTGATCTCGGCCCTACTAGTCAGAGCTAATTTCTACCCTATAAATACTTAAAAGGTTTGTTTATTTTAAGGGTAAACAGTAAGTTGTGTTTTTCATTTGTTAGCTTTGACTAACTAGTGACAGAGTACAGTAAACAAGAACATATTGTGACAGAGTACTTGAAAATGAATTTTGGTTGAGTTTTAATTAGTTTGTAAGACAGCACTGGAAGACACTGGGCTCAGTCAGATGAGAGTAAAATCCCGGTAGCCAGTGGTTTTAAGGATATCTGTATAGTGTAGAGTTCATGGGATGTGGACCCAAGGTAGCAGTTCATATTTGCCATGCAGCCTGAATGCTTGTTTCCTTTTGTATACTCTCAGGTATCAGTGGTGGGATTCAAACTCTGTATTGCTGGTTAATTCTCACATTATATATTGATGGCAGTAACTATGTCCTTCACATATTACTTAGCAAGGAACAGTTGGAGCTTGTAATAGCCTGTAAAACAGTTTTGGTTCCACATTTAAATATGTAACAGTATGTTTTGTCAGCAGGTATTTTATTTTTTAGTCAGAGTATTTAGAGAATGGGCAAGAAATAAGACCTGTGGTTTATAGAAAAATGTTAGTGCCACAACTTATTAGCAGAGTGATTTTTGTGTGTATCCAGTTGAAGTCAGACAAACTATTTTACTGCTGTATAAAAGTGGAATACTTATACTGCCCGAAAATAAATGTATTCTGAATTATTACTGCTTATTAAAATGCTTTAATATCATGCATTCCAAAGTAAAGGGAATTTTGTACACTTTATTAACATCACAAAGGGTTCATCAAGACCATTGTGCCACATTGTAAAGATATGAAAAAAAAATAAGTTCAGGCACCTAGGCAGCGAGACATTTCCCTGTGGTACATTTGACTGGGGACACATGGCTGAAGTGACAGTCAGCTGCAGAGAAATATGGCTGTTTGCACATTCCCTGTGGGAAAAGAAAAGAATGTGTTGCCATGCCCACAAGTTCAATAACCAAATGCACAGGGGGAAAACAATGTCCGGGGGAAAACAATGTCCATAGTCCCCAATGAAACATGAGACAGCAGGTAATATAGCAGCCATCAGCAGCAGGCTGGATAGAGGGCATGACAGTGGCAGTACAATTGCAATGCACAATGGGTAGTGCCTTTATAATCAGTGTGTGTGGACATTACCCCCTTCACAGTGTCTAGGGACCATTGCCTAAAACGCATACTGGAGCATAAATGTGACTACAGTAGCCTGCAGGATTTCCTCCATGTTGTAGCACACCTCTACATGTGGTAGTTGCATAAGTATGTACTGTGTACTGAGCACAACACTCATTGCTTCTTCTGCCTCCATGAATTTGGTTATTAAAGCTGTGAGAATGGCAGTATGTGCTTCTCTTGGCCCATAGGGAATTTGCAAACAGACATATTTCTCTGCAGCTGAATAAGTATTCATAGAGAAGATAGATAAAGGGGCAATTGTTAAAACCGTCTGATGAAAAATAGATTCAAAGGAGCTAAAATGCATGAGGTGGTGATAACAGGCAGTGATACTAACCCATAACATATAACATGATACAGACAATGAGTAAGATCACTTAATGTGCTTGAAATTGTGTGATGGGATGAAGCATGAGTGGAGATCCTTAGGGGTAGCTGTAGATGTGACTGGGAGGAATAGGGACCTTATTTCCAGCAACAGTTCCTCATTCAAATAAGCATGGGCAACTGAGGCCACCTCCCAGTGGACTGTGACTGGTACACATCCCTTAGACAGTACCCAGATATCATACTCAAAGAGACTATGATGCTACCAAAATGTCTTCAATTGTTAGAGCTAAATCTTTCATCCCATCATGAAGACTGGACAGACTCAGTGTAATAATGTTGTGTACCATGACTGATGAGGCTGTTTTGTTCTTTCATTCTCATCGATAAGTTAGACTAATTCTTTAGTCTGGATATGATTATCTATAAAACTGAGGAATTTATACAACTGCATCATGTTAAAAATCCATTCTTTATCAATTGCTCACCTTTAAATGAAAACATTAAATTGCTATTATAGGTTCATTCTTCCCTAGTTCATATGTAGAGTTGTCTTTTAAACACTTGTCTTTGTGCTCTCTTTGAGTGTATTATCCTTGTAAGTAATATGACTACAGTTTTATGAGCTCATACTAGGGCCTATACAGATTTTCTTAGGATGACATAGGCCATCTCCAAATTATCATTTTGATTTTTCAAGAAAAGGCAATGTCCACATTAATATTTAGATTTCTCAGGCAGGGTCTTGTGTGCAGCTCATTCATCCATCCATTTTCCAAACATTTTGTTGTAGCAGTGGCAGCAGACTGAGAAGTGTAGAACATACTTCCTTATCTAAAACAGCAGTCCCTTAGTCAAATCACCAAACATTCCTAGGCAAATTGAGGTCTTCCCGTAGTGGACTGTGTCTATTACATCCCCCTTAGAAAGTACTCAGGCAATACCTTCAGTAAGATGTCCAGACCACTCATCTCACTCCTGTTAATTCAGAGCAGCTCTGTACAAGATTCTCTCAAGCTTGAGCTCCTATTTATGTTATACAATTAGCTCAACAGTTCTGTGAAGGAACTATATTTTTACCTCTTATATCCACAGTCTCATCCAAAGTCATTGTCCATATCCCAGTGACTATATGCAAGGATGACGTTATAGACTGACCAAGAACCTAAACACATTATTCTGTAACTCAGATAAGTTTTGCTGGCACAGTCCAGTAGGATACATGCAGTAATTCTGTAATTTTGTCAATCTGCTAGAACTTCCTCCAGTATAAAGGAGGATCTTTATTGGATGGATGAGTTCAACCCATTCCACATTGGGACATCTGTTAAGAATTCTCAAGGCACCTTTAGTATACTCTTGTAATTCTCAGGCCTGGAAAGTTGTTACCCAGTTGAGTAATCCAAGTGATTAGTCGACAGCTTAAAACCATGCTTGACCCAAATGTTCACAGTATATGTATGTAAGTCTACTTACATTGCTACAAACTAATTTTAATTACATATATAAGGTAGCATTTATGTTTGTTGAGAGCTCCTTTTATTGACAAGTCCTGAAGGTGTCACAACCCACCACGGTCATATTTAATGATGCATGCTTTAATCGACTTCTGATCTAACTACTGTATGGTATTTTTCAACTTCATGTATAAGGTCTGCCTCCTTTAACATCTGTGTCATGCCATGCCACACTGCACGATTGAATTTGTTTTGCTGTGGCCTAGTTTGTGACATTCAGTGGTGATTCTGCTTGCCATTTGACTGACATGCCATTTGAATAACACCCACATACAGCATGAAGGTTGTATTGTTCTTCCCATATACAACACCTCACCTGTATTGTAATTCCCATATGCAGCATGAAAGCTGTATTGCAATTCCTTTATTTAGCATTATGGCTATATTGTAATGTACAGAGAAAGGCTATGTTATTGAGGGAGACAAAGAGCTTTTTGCAATAATACTGTCCTGTGGGTTTAGATGCTTAATGGAAAAGCAAAGGTCTAAAAATGCTGAACTGGAATATTTGTCTTTATAAAGCAGTGCTGCATTGCTGTGCATTGGTGTGCATGTGAAAATAAGAGGCACTGAATTATCTGTGAGCATGAATTTAGATCATTTGCAAAATAAATGTGAGAAATCATGTATTCTGTAATTCCTATGACTGCCAAGCTACAGAATTCATTACTATCATGTTCAGTGCCTCTGTTATGGAAGATAATACATCTAAACCCATTTTATCATAGACAATTTACGGCACCTCCGTGGTAGGTAAGCCGAGATCAGGGTTAGGGGTTGGTAAATTTAGTTTTTCTTAATGTTGTAATATAATGCTAACATTAATACTGGCTTGTAGAAAGTATTTTAAATAAAAATATGTTAATGGAACATTCACACTTGAAAAACTTTCCTCCTAAAGGCAAAGGTTATCATGACCACATTTAGATGTTTAATGAAAAGACAGAAAGAAGATATTTGAACGTTTAGTCATGAAGAATGCAAGTTTTATACCAGGTTAACCTGAAGCTTTGCAATTATAGCAAATAAAAGAATAGCCTAACCGTCAGAAGACACAAACTAATCTATGTATTATAAGGTATTACTTCACAAAGTCTGTCTTGTCTTATGGGTTAACAATATTTAAACTATACCATCAAGATTAATAACTTACCCTAGTTTTCATTCTTAAACATAAGACTACTCAGCACTCACTAGGATCCTAGCACTCATGCACTCACTCACCGCTGAGGTTTCTTTTCAGCAGACCCACTTCTGCTGAGCTCAGTATAGAGTAAAACACATTATACAATGACCCCCAATTAATATTCCAAAATGTGTAAGCTGATTGGCCAACGTACAGGTTGTAAATCCCACAATATACCAACGGAAAAATGTTCGGTCGCCTGGACTTTTTTCTGTTGGTATAAAGTGCTAAAAACATTTTGTTAACAAATAAAAAAGAAAAAAAGAAAAAACAGAGCAATGGAGACTTTCTTTTTGCCATTGCTTCCGTTTCAAAGCATTGATGTACTGGGTATGCGTGGGACACAAGTCCCTTAGCATGCTCAATACATCAAAACAAGGAAGCGGTGTACCACAACCAGCAGAAGAACAGTAATGCACCATTATACAATGACATTATTTAAGAAAAGTAAGTATTTTTTTCTTAAATAATGTCATTGTATAATAGCAATAACTGACTCCGTGGTTGTAGTATATTGAAATTTACCCATGGTTGGCTTTATTTAATCACTTGGGCTTCGTCCTCGTGATTAAACCACACCAACTGTGGGCAAATCTTCAATATACCACATCACGTCATCAGTTATTGCTTAATTATACAATGACCCCCCCCCCAATTAATATTCCAAAACGTACATGCTGATTGGCCAGCGTGCCCGTTGTAAATCCCACAATATACCAACAGAAAAAGGTCCAGTGGCCCGGACTTTTTTTCCATTGGTATAAAGTGCTAAAAACATTTTTTTAACAAATAAAAAAGAAAAAAAGAAAAAACAGAGCAATGGAGACTTTCTTTTTGCCATTGCTTCCGTTTCAAAGCATTGATGTACTGGGTATGCGTGGGACACAAGTCCCATACGCATGCTCAATACATCAAAACAAGGAAGGGGTGTACCACAACCAGCAGAAGAACAGTAATGCGCCATTATACAATGACATTATTTAAGAAAAGTAAGTATTTTTTTTTTTAAATAATGTCATTGTATAATAGCAATAACCGACTCCGTGGTTGTGGTATATTGAAATCTACCCACAGTTGGCTTCATTTAATCACTCGGGCTTCGCCCTCATGATTAAACCACACCAACAGTGGGTAAACCTTCAATATACCACACCACATCATTGGTTATTGCTTAATTAATCATCTTCTGTCACTTAAATCCATGCTTCAGACATACTTGCATAAAATAAGTTAGACAGTTGGCTAACTACAATGGCTACATAGCAGTGCCTTGGAAACACTGTTATTGAACATTAAACATCACAAGAAAGTTATGGCCAACACACATCCTTCAAAACATTAATAAATTGTTATTGGTAAAGGACAGATCAACACTGTGCCCCTTAAATGCACATGACTATAAACATACTGTCTGATATTGTTTAATCTCAGGTGGGTAATGGGATTCATCTATATCCTAATAGTGAGTAGCCTCAACTTAGTATATTTACTGTCAGGGATTAAATTAGCATTCACTTTAATTCTATAGGTTCATAGGTTCATACTAGGCTATCTGCCCTGAGGCAATTATAAGCCTAGCCTGATTCTGTATGGCTTACGCCACCCCTTGAAGGGAGCCCCTGGGTTATGAACCTGTCCCTCCAGCAAGTTCTATTTATTTCTGTGCTGAGGTTCAAGTCCCTCGAGCGTGTGGCTCTAAGGGATTTAGATTTACTGAGGTGGAGCATGTCCATTAATTCTGGATTTGACATAGGTTTGTATGTCAGGCATAGATCGCCTCGAAGTAGGTGGTATGCAACTGAGTAGAGCTGGAGTTTTTTTAACAGAGCAGCATATGGCATCTGTTTGAGACCCTTGATCCTCTTGGTGAGATACTTTTGGGGTCTTTCTAATTGCTGCAGGTGTCGGGTAAGGTATATCCCAAAAGGGGCATTGTATTCTATGATGGGCTTGATGAGGGATGAATATAGGGGCACGATTACCTCTCTTGATCTAGATGTGAAACCCTTCGTGATGAGGTGGGCTATGTAGAAGGTCTTTCTAACCACTTTGGCAATGTGGTTTTCAAAGGAGAGATTGCTATCACCTTGGGTCCCCAGGACCCTAATAACTTTATCTGTACTTAATGGGTTTCCGCCTATGTGGTAATTTGTGGGCACATTGTTTTTGCCAAAGGGTATGACTATATAGTTTTTGGCATTTAGCTTTAAACCATGGTGCTGGCACCAGTTATCTGTCTCAGTGAGACCTTTTTGAAGGATGTTTGTGTCAGCTGGAGAGTCGATTATGGCGCCCAGTTTGCAGTCGTCTGCAAACTTGGTGAGCCATAGTCCTCCCACGTTTGCCTGTACCTCGGAAAAGTATATACCGAACAAGAGTGGTCCCAGGACAGAACCCTGTGGGACGCCACTTGTGACCGGTTTCGAGTCTGACATGGCTCCAGCAACTCTCACTCTGTGGGTTCTGTCTTTGAGCCAGTTTGCGACCCATCTTGTGACATAGGGATTTATATTTAAGCTGGATAGCTTATCTATGATGCCCGAGTGGGGTATTGTGTCAAATGCCTTTGCAAGGTCCAGATAGGCTGTGTGGACTACCTTCCCTTCATCTATGGCTTTGGTGACTGTTTTGAAGAAGTCAACCAGGTTCAAAAGGCAGGATCTGCCCTTGACAAAGCCGAACTGGGTAGGATCTAGTGTCTGTAAGTCCCCAATGTCTTTGTTTATGAGCTCCATGATGATCCTCTCCATAGCCTTGCAGACTAAGCTAGTCAGGCTTATGGGGCGATAGTTTCCAGGGTCCGTAGAGGCTCCACCTTTGTGGAGTGGGACCACCGTTGCTGTACGCCATTCTGTGGGCACATATCCTGTAGTGAGGCTGAGATTGTATAGCTGTTTTATTTGAGGGATTAGTTCCTCTTGGAGTTCATGTAGGATGCAACCTGGGACACCATCTGGTCCCATGAAAGCAGTGTTTTTTGCTTTTGGGGAGGACAGCCTTCACCTGAGCATCAGAGATGTTTGGGAGGCAGCCCTCTGCTGGGATAGATACTTGCTCTTTTGGGGGGGAGGGGGTGGAGAAGTTTGCATATGGATATTGGCGATGTCTGTGAGTTCAGTGTATTTTTTGTCATTTAGAATCAACTCAGAACAAGTCTGGGAGTTGCATACCAGGTTCCTAACATAACTGAAAAAAGCCTTATGATTGTCTTTGGTGTCCTGTGCAATTTTTCTCTCGAAGCTGGCCTTGGAGGATTTTATTAGGGATCATAATTTTTTGCTAGTACTGATCAGAGATGCCTTCCCTATTAGGGATTTTACTCTATCATGTAGTAGCTTCCTCCTTCTTTTGTACAGTTTATTTATGGCAGGGGTCCACCAGACTGGACGCCTGCCTTTGGATGATTGGGTCTTGGTTTTGTTTGGGATAGCATGATCCATGCATTCCTGGAGATGTCCGTAGAATGCGTTTATATAGGATTCTGCAGTTTGGGCCATAGTTTCCACTGGCCCTTGGGCCTTGAAGGATTCCACTTCGGTTTTGAGAAGTGAGAAGTTCGCTTTTGAGAAGTTTTTCACTGTGGTTTTCTGGGCTGGGGTTGGGGTCGGGATGTGGACATCCAGTGAAATTAATTTATGGTCTGATCTTACCAATGAGGGATTTACTTCAGGTGTGGAGCATAGAGTCCCCATGTTGATAATGATCAGGTCTAGTATGTTGTCCCCTCTTGTGGGAGTGGTGACTAGTTGTTCCATAGCATTTGAGTTTATAATTTTTAGGAACCTTTGGGCTAAGGTGCTGGGGCTTGAGTAGTGCTCCCAGTCAATGTTTGGGTAGTTGAAGTCGCCCAATATAATGGTGTTCAGAGAGATCTTCATGTTCTCCAATGTTTTCAGGAAAGCCGAGTGGGATTCCTGACTTTGAGAGGGTGGTCTGTAGGATGCTTTAAACTGAAAAGCAGTCTTGCCCACTGTTAGTTGCACATGGATGGTCTCCGATGCTTCGTGCAATGCCACTAACCTGGAGGTGTGGATATCCTTGATAAATATGGAAACTCCCCCTCCTTTTGTGGTTCGGTCCGGGTTTTGGGGCTGAAAAGCATGATATGAGGTATAGCCTGGTAGTGCTGGGGTGCTCTCTGGAGCCTTGAACCAGGTTTCTGTCACTGCACAGATATCGATGCTCTCCATACTGAGGAGAGCTTCGAGTGCGTGCATCTTGAGGTTAAGAATTCTGGCGTTAAGCAGCATTACCCTTAGTTTCTTGTTCCTTGTGCTATCTATGGGGGTGGGTTTGACTTTTGAGCCTTGCCTAAAAAAGGCACTATGGGGGTGGCAAGAGCCTTTGCCAATATCCGAAAGCCCAGTGGTGACAGGTGCAAGCCGTCCCTAGCGAAGCAACGTGGCTTGTCGAGCATGTCATCCCAGGCTGACAGACACTGGATCCCCTTTGAATGACACCAAAATTTTAGCCAATTTTTAAAATCGATCATTTTGTCTTTATAGTGTGGCATCATTATAGGTGAGGGTAAGATGCTGCTCAAGGTCAGGGTCATACCAGCCTGGGCTACATGATCAGAGAGCTCCTCTATGTCTCTTTTCATGTACTCCAGGGAGGTACGTCTCAGGTCATTCACACCAGCATGTACAATGACTGAGTCATATTTGTATTTGCTTTGGAGTGACCTGAGTGCTTGCGTTATGTGGCGGATCCTAGCACCTGACAGGCAGCTCACCGTGACCTTCTCTTTATTCAGCGTGGTGAGCGGGATGTCAATGTGTCCGACAATAGAGTCACCTATTACAAGAGTATCAGGTGTGTTATTCAGCCTTAAGGGCTGTGGCTGCTTGGCACATTGACTTTGTGGGCTATGTGTGCGTGTTTTGTTTTGAGGTAGCGTTTGCGTAATTCGCTTGATAATCATGTCTTCAGTGAAGTGCTAAGATCCCAACTCCATTAACGCATAGTTATACAAGCTGTATTAACAGTCTTGTAACTAAACCATGCAATTTACTATTTATTTATTCATTTGTTTGTTTTTTTATTTATACTTTGTTGCCTGGGTTTATCCCACTAGGTCAGCAGCCTCTTTTCAGGGGAGACCTGGGTGACGTTCATACTGACAAGGGTAAATTTGGTTAACACTTGATAATTACATACGCCGACATTTACTAACATCAGACAAATACTTCTGCACTTTATTGTAATCTTTCCTGCTTGTAAACTGGACCAGTTAAAAAATGAAGGAATTAATGGATATTTGAATGTATGAATACTATAACTGAAGAAACAGAGGCAAATAAATAAATTAAACTTTTTGAGCTCCGTTTTGAAATCAAGCTAATGCTAGCTGTGTTATTTTAGTAACAACATAATTTAGAACATAAATTGCAGTTAGTAGGCATTAAAATTCAAAACCATTCTTCTTTGGATTAAGCACTATTACAGTAGAAATTTAAAGCAGAATAGCTACTGAGGCAGGTAATTTAGCTTGTACTAAAGATGTTTGATTACTTGACATTATAGTGGTAATTATGAAAATATGACATACAATTACTACAGAAACTTTATATTTTAATATGGTATTTGTCTATGATACTTTAAATACAGTCTTGTCTTCAGAAATATGTTGTGGGTGGATGTTTAGCATTCTCATTAGCAGTGTAAGATAAAATAAAGGTTTTAATCCGCAGGTATTAGAATTTTAGAATAGTTCTGTCTTGGGACAAGCAAAGTGTCATAGTGTTTTGATTAGCCCAGTGGGAAGTATTTAGAAGCAATTGCAGAGGCAGATACATTTGCATATAATGAAAAAAGAAAATGATTATTTGGCAGAACAGCAACACTTATTGTAAATATACTAAGACTTTGTTACAGATAATGTACTAGCTGCACTTTGAATGCCATTAGCACCCTACTCCAGGGACTTTACTTGTTTTATACTTCATGTTTTTACAATATATGTTATTCTATCCACATTTCAGTCACATATCTCTTATGTTTCCTTTCATTTCATGCCAAGACTTCTTCACAATAGCTCTAATTTCCATGTATCTCATTTTCCCTTATTCCTTAGCTCTTTTTTATGTAAATAATCCTTTTTTCTAATTTATCTTAAAAAAAAAGTCCATCATTGACTCCAACAGTCTTCATTTTTTCATTAAAATATGATTTTTTTCCAAAGCATATATATCTTTTTATTTCTTTTGAATGACTGATCTCCTGTTAACTCTTTCATGCCTTCCGAATTTTGATTTTACCTTAATTGCTTATTATAGTACATATCACAAAATTATCTGAAAATACCACTACAAGTTTAGCACTTTCAACTTCGTCTTAAGTTTCTCAAGTTATTCTATGTCATTTCACCATTTTAAATATTTTCTGTGCTTTCCTGATATATTATCCACATTAGAATTATTTTTTTCATTATCATATCTATATTCATGCACATAAATCATTTTGTGCTTTAAAGCAGTTCTGCTATTTTAAATTAGTAGATGCATAAACACATATCTCTCATAGGATTAATCCTCATTATACTATTTGCTATTATGACACTCTCTGTTTCTCACACTTATTTAAATAATTATATCTTTTTCTGTAAATTAGATCTTATTTCCAATAAGCACATTATATATCCCACTATTTGTTCACATCTTTCAGGATAACTGGATATCTAACATCATATTTCGTACTGTTCATGTTTGGGGCAACAACATTATCTATTCCCTTGGGATCTGTGTGATATTGTTGACAGCACAAATAGTCAACCAAAATATCAAACTGAAAATATCAAAGCTATGGAACATCGAACTGTGGATGTTGATGTTTGTCGAGGACTAAGGTGTAGCGAGGAGAAGGTTTATTTCCTTTCCCCACTGTAGTGCGGTCTCTGGGTTCAGGTATATGATTGGCAGAGGGTGTGGGAGCACAGGGGAGCTTGCCCACCTAGAAAAATATGTTTTCTGGTTCTGTTTTTGCAGTCAGTGTTCCGCAGCTTCAATTTTTCAGTTCAATATTTTGGTTGTCAGCTATTTGTGCAGTTGACTTTATGACATAGATCCATTTTCCTTTACAATGCAATTTTTATACTTTAATTTGTTTTTCATTTTCTTAACCACATGCTCTGCTATACTTCCCTCCTCTTCCTCTTCATCTTCTTGCTCATTACCAGACTCTCCTTTCTGTGTCTGAAGGTAAAATACTATATTTATTTTCTAATACTTTAATTAAATAACTAATAGCTAAATCTATTTCATTTACTTGTTTGTTGGCCAGATTATTCCCACTGGACTAGTGGCTTCATTTCAGGAGACTTGTGAGCTGTTATGTATGCTACTAGGGGAAATTTGGCCAGGAGTTCAGGGAAATTACCCTACTCTTTGAAGCTGATAGATGGTGCCAGAGGGCCCCAGCATCAGCAAGGAGGAGGCCTAAGGGACTATGGAGAGTTTGGAGATGTAATATGAGCATTTGGAGAAAGAAATGTCTGATATGGAGCTTCAGAATGCAAAGTTTCCTGTTTGGTGGATATTACAAATGAGCACTGTTTAGTTGTCTTCCTGGAGAAAGAAATAAGTGAGTTTGTGGAAGTGGTACAGATAACAGAACTGGTGTGAGGAGGGTTTGAAGATGATTTTCTGTTAAAAATACTCAAACAGGATGATATAGGTGACAGTTCTAACAGTTCATAGGGTGGAATGACTGATAACATTTTCAGAAGTGTGGAGGATGTGGAAAAGGAACCAGGTGGAATGCCAGCAGAAAATGCAGCAGTAAAAACGTATACAGCAGTGACAAGTAAAAGCAGAAAACAGCAACATACTGAGAAATGGTTTGGTTTTGTGGCAACTGATAATGGAGTAACTAAAACACATGCAACAGTGACAGTAGGCAAGAAAGGAGAGCAGCAACAAACTGTAAGTAAAACTTTAAGGAAAACTAAAGAAGAGAGGACCAGATGTGAGAATGAGAACAAAAATGACACTGCAATGGACGGATATTATGTATGGGGCAATTTGATAACTGTTGAATGTTTTAAAGCTCAAGAAATTTGGTCTTTTATACATATTGGGACAGAGAGGTTTTGTGACTTTTATTTATTTTATTTATTTATTTGCAGTTGGTTTACCAGGATAGTCCACTGGGCCAAGAAGAGCCCGTTTTCAATGGAGTCCTGGGGAGAAAAGCTCCAAACAATCAAAGTTACAATAGGTTAAACATGATAATTATACAAGAGTAAAAGATTCAAACAAACAATTACAAAGTAGTAGAGGAAACATTACAGCTAATACAAACTAGAGATAAAACTTTTACAAATAATACAAACTAGTGATGTAGCTTACAGGTGGTACAAACAAAGAAGGAATGTTGCAAAGTAATTAATGAGAAGTACAGTTACATATCAGGAATCCTACACGTAAGGGGTACAGCGTGGATACAATAACATTAAGAGTGTATGAGATAGGAGGAATTCTAAGGGAATATTGCAGGTGTAAATAGGGAAAGGAAAGGAAGATGGAAATTACCAGTGTTAGTTATGTGGGGTGAAAGCAAGAGCATTCCCACTGGGATACTAGATATGAATGAAGAGATTTTTTGAAAGTAAAATGGTTGGAGGTGATACGAATTGATGGAGGTAGGGAGTTCCAGAGGCGTGCTAAACCATGTGATAGAAGATTTTTGCCTGGGGGACGAGTTGGTTTGTAGACTTCTAATAGATTTTGGTTGTTAGACCTTAAAACTCTATTGGGTAGATGCATTTTAAAGGTAGAAGACAGGGAGGGACAGAGGGAGGGGTTGAAAATTAGCTTGTGTGCAAGAGTTAGTTGAGTATAGGTGAGATGCTTGGGTAGTTCTAGCCAATGTAGTTGTTGGAGGGAGGAACAGTGGTGGGTGGAGGACTTGTGGCTGGTAGCGAACTTGGTGATTTTGTTGTAGCAGGAGGAGAGTTGTGTTTTCAGAGAGGACTGTATGTTAGTTAGAAGTGGTGCTCCATAGAGAAGTGAGGGAATAAGAAACGAAGTAGAAAGTGTGATTTTAGTAGCAGGTGTAAGGTAGTACTTTTGCCGATAGAGCATACCAAGTTTTTGATGGTTTTTTTTGATATTTAGTTGTATATGGGAGTTGAATTTGAGCTGGTTATCAATTTGGACAACAAGCAATTTGGTCTCTGAGACCAGTTCCAGAGGTGTGTTGTTTTGACTAGTAATAGAGAATGTGTTACTATCGAAATAGGTGACTTTAGAGGGGGTGAACACCATTAATTTGGTTTTAGAGGCATTTAGTGCTAGGTGGTTTATTTTCATCCACTGCTCTGTGGTTAAAAAAGCATCTTGAGTAAGCTTGAGGAGTGTAGGGATAGATGAGGCCGAGCAGATAATAGTTGAGTCATCTGCATATTGGATAATGTTTGAGAATGGGATAGAGTTACGGAAATTATTTATGAATATGTTAAAGAGGAGGGGACCTAATATGGAGCCTTGGGGAACTCCGGTTGGGGAATTTAGAAATGAGGAGGTTGCCTTTTTCCATTTTACTGCTTGATATCAATTTGATAGGTAGCTGGAGAACCAGTTCAAGGATGAAGGAGATAGGTTAAGTTTTGAGAGTTTTGTTAAAAGCAGGCTGTGTGATATAGTGTCAAAGGCCTTAGAGAGGTCAAGTAGTAGGGTAGAGACAATAAGTCCAGAGTCCTGGGCTTTGTTTGCAGTTTCAAGGAAGGAGAGGAGGGCTGTCATAGTGCTGTGACCAGGTCTGAAACCATGTTGTGTAGGGGTTAGTAGGTGATTATATAAGAGATGTGGTAGGAGTTGAATTTGGATACACTTTTCTAGGAGTTTAGAGATTGGAGACAGGATAGCGATGGGGCGGAAATTAGTCACACTATTATTGTTGCCACCTTTATGTAAAGGTATGATAAAGGCCTTTTTCCAGATTTGGGGAACTGTACTTTCCTGGATAGAGCGGTTGATTAGAATGCTAATGGGGTAAGCAGTTGCATCAGTAGCTATGCTAAGAAAGTAAGAAGGGATGTTATCAGGAGCATTAGTGCATGGCTTTAGTTTCTGTAGGAGTTTTTTTATAGTAGAAGTGGGTATGGGTTTTAATGAGAATAGTGGGGAGTGAGGAGAGGGGGTGTGGGGGGGGAGAAGATGGGGAGGAAGTGAGAGTAGGAGGAGAGATGGAGGGTGGAAAGTTAGTGGATGAGAGTGAGGGAGTGGTAGCAGCACAGGGTGGAGTGTTGGTATGGGAGGTGGTGGGTGGAAAGTTAGTGGATGAGAGTGAGGGAATGGTAGCAGCGCAGGGTGAAGTGTTGGTATGGGAGGATGGGGGTAGATTGGAGAATGTGGTGTCGTTAGAGAATGAAGAGGTTAATTTGGAAATAGATTCAATAAATAATGAGTTAAATTGGGTAGCTAAGTCAATATCAGGGGCGTTAGGGTCCGGGGTGGGGGTGCCTGGTTTGCTGGGGTTAAGTAGAGTAGAGATACCTTTCCAGAATTTTTGAGGATTTGTTTTGTTACTGTTTTGGAGGATGGAGAAGTAGTTTTGTCGATCAGAGATGATGAGCTTTTTTACCTTATTTCTAAGTGTTTTGTATTCATTATGTAGGAGGGGGGTCTTATTTTTCAGGTAGTGTGCCCAGACTTTATCTCTGTGACACATGGTTGCTAGTGTGTGTTTGGTAAGCCAAGGGGCAGTATTGATTTTTTATTCTCTTTGTCCTTAAGGGAGCATGGAGGTCTAGCATTTTTAAGAATGTTGAGTTGAAGTGGGCAACTGCGTTATCTAGAGGTAATGTTTTTAGACTTAGCATTTGAAACTGATGGACTGATGATAACATTTCTGGAGCTGTGTAAAACACAAACAAACAAACAAAAACAACAAGAATGTTTATCCACAGAACAGTTATTTGTTTTCTGGTAGTGACTTAAATGTTAAAAATGTTACTTTGTAGTTTAGAGTTGATGAACTGGAAGAAGACAATGTTAAAAATGCATGCAGGTTCAGTCTGAAGCTGTTGATAATATAGTGAAATTAGAGATGAGAGAAACCTATAGAATGGAGAGTGGAGGTTGGAATTGTTTTGAAATGTGAAAACAACATGGTGAAATACTTCCTAAGTGTTATCTTGTGACTGATCGTAGAGAGACATTAAGATTTGCTCATCAGCTTAAATTATGTCTTTTTGTGGGGATTTTTCTTATTTAATTAATGATTGTTGTGACAAAGGGAAATAGTACCAGCCCAGCTAGCTGAAATTTTGTAAATAATTATATATCATTTGTGAATATTAATATGATTTATATAGAAGTGTAACAAAAGGGAGATACTGCCAGCACAGCTGTCAGGAATTTTGTAAATAGTTATGCGTCATTTGTGAATATCAACATGATTCATATGCTTGTGTTACATATGTATTAGAGCTGTATGTCATATTGTACAGACGTGTGCTGAAGAGATATTTCATAAAGTACTGAGCAGAAATGTATGTATACTATTGTAACTGTGTAGATGTGTATATTTTAACAACAATGGAAAATGAAACTCAGGAGATTAACTTGCAAAACTTCAGAAGAATCGTTGAAATTAAGTTACTTTATGGCTGGGAAATGAACAAATGAGATGTTATCTTTCAGTTTCAGTGCAACAGGAGACATAATGTCTAGAACTAGAATGTTTTTGCATTGTCTTTAAATGTGGAGGAATGTACATTATTTTATGACTTCCACCATTTGCCAAAAGATTTGAGGTCTATGTGTTATCACAGGTAGATGCTAAATGCTACCAGCTGCAGTGGGGGTTTTCATCCGGGATAGTTAGATGATAAGAAGTGATGTCATGTTGCAAGGTACCCCAGCAGTAATATTTGAAATATTAATTTAGCAACTCTCTGAGAGATAGATTGGGCATTTTGTATCTTGTCTTTGATGTGATAGCATCAGCTGGAAAACCCACTCACCACATCTGTCTTGCCTTGGTCTGTATGTAAGTTAACTACGGTACAGTAACTTAGATACAGTCAGAAATATAGTGAAGTAGAGCTTAGATGTTTTCTTTATTTGAGACTGTCCTGCAATGTTATTTTAAATATTTCCTGTGATTTTGAACTCTGATGTAACTGTGATTATGTACTGAGTATTTTCTTGTATTTTATTATTTATTATTAAATATATTTAAACTTTTCATTGTGGCTGATATTTGTGAGACATATTTAAGTTCTGAGAGTACTTGCACTCTTATTGGTGACACTGTGGACCACTCCTAATAGCCTTGCTTTGATCAAACTAGCATTTGGATTAATAGTAACAGTCCACTGTGAGATTAGACACCCTTTGTTAAGGGCCTTAAACTAGCTGATAAGGAGGTGGCTGGTGGCAGTAATAACTACCTTATAGTCTGGGAAAAAGGGGGCATAGCTAGCAAACCTTTGCCAGCCTTTCCCAGGTGTGTGTGTGTTTGTATATAAATCAAATCTCAAAGAGTGTATGTGTCAGCTACTTGGGTAGGGACACGAGGCACTGGTTGGACAGACAGGGTGCTGGAGGTCTTGGCTTGGCCACTCAGCTAAGATCTCAACTCTATAGCTGTGTCAGTGTCAGTGGGGAGTCTTACTGGGGATCTAGAGAAAGAGGGACAAACCAGCCTCAGACTGACTGTGGTCTCTGTGTGCTCTTAAGGGAAATTGCACTTTACTGTGTGTGTACTTGTCATCCCCCCAATGTATGTCCCCCACAGGTGTCAGAAGTGAGGATTGAGGCTCCTTGATTAGAGGGCCAGTGTTGGGGTGTCACATTATATTGGTTGTCAGTGGTGGAATATCCATATATTGGCATTCAGTGGTGTGGGTGTTGAATTCTTGTAGCCTATAAACAGTGGTCACTAAAGAAGGTGTTTGTACTCTCAATCAGCCACACAGTGAACATTCAGAGTTTCATATCACAGTACTTTTATTATTTTTTTGTTAGCTTAGTTAGTCAGGGAGAACAGGCAAGGATGTCTGCAGAGGAGTATGGCAATCTGACAAGGAGCCAGTAGGCTCTGATGTGCCAAGACAAAGGAGGCATGCATACCAACTTGACTAAACAAGAGATGATTGCAGCCTTAGTGAAAGCTGCATCACAGACCAGCAACCAGGAGGACAATCAGACTGGCTTTGGGGATGTACAACTGTTAGAAAATGGATAGTTCAACCTTTCCACAGAGGAATTAAAAATCCCTCTGGAGTTAAAGAGACTTGAACTGAAGGCCAAACATCTGGAAATAGAATCAGCAAAGAGACTGAGATGCCTGGAGGCTGATGAGAATGAGAAACTGAGATGTCTGGAAGATGAGGAGAATGAGCGTCAGAGGCAACATGAAAAAGAAATGCTGACTCTTCGCCAGGGTCATGGAGGTAATGGGGAAGGGACTAACCGAATCCCAGAAGCAAGAAAGGTCAGTAAATGTCTTCCACAATTTACAGAGGAGGATAATTTTAACAATTTCTTTAATATGTTTGAAAGGGTATGTAAACAGTATAATATTGACCAAGGGCTTTGGGTACAGTTCCTGACCCTCTTATGCCATTGTAAAACTGTAACTGCTATTTCTAAATTGTCTGATACTGATTGCTTAAATTATAATACTGTTAAAAATTGGCTGCTAGAGTGTTTTAAGCTAACACCTGAAGCTTACAGGAAAAAGTTTCATGAGCATAGATGCAAGGCAGATAAAAGTGTGTGTGACTGTATTGCTGAGTTAAGCACTTATTTTTATAATTAGGTGAGTGGGTGTCAGGATGGCAGACCTTTTGGTGAGGGAACAAGCCCTTAGCACTTTGCCTGAGGGCATGAAAATCTGGTTAGCTGATAGGCAATGCAATACAGCAGATGAGTTGGAGAAAAAGGTAGACCTATACCTAGCAAGGAGGACATGACTGCACTGGAAAGGGATACCCTGTGCTACTTATGGGTCTAAGGGAACCCATGGTGGGCAGCCTGAACCACCCCAACATAGTCCACCAGTAACAGGGAAAGCCACTAGTCTGGGTACATGTTCAGGACCAAGGGTTAAATATTTTAAATGCAACGAGTGGGGCCATGAACCATATAGATGTCCATGGAGGCAAGGTGGGGAACAAAAGGGTGGAGAGCAATTAAGTGGGAATGACAGAATGCCAGCAGTAAGTTGTCTGGAGACAACAAGGGTACCAAACTACCACACAAGGTTATAGCCTATCTTAGTAGATGGAAAAGAGGCCACTGCAAAGAGAGACACAGCCTCTGACCTAACCATTGTGAAGCCTGCAATGGCTAAAGAGGAGCATTACTTGCTTGGGCAATTTACTCCAGTCAGAGCTTTTGGAGAGACCCCATTCCAAATACCTTTGGCTAGGGTTCACCTTGACTTGGAGGGTAGAAAAGGAAGCAAGCAAGTAGGTGTGTTTGAAGATATCCCCTGCAGATGTCCTGATAGTGAATCATTTTGATAAATCTGCACCTTGTGTGCATGCAGTTACACACAGTCAGGCTTGGAGACAAGCCTGTGGATCTGGTAGACTGGGGGGACCCAGACAGACTGCAGACTTGAAGCCAGGACTGATGCAGTGATTACTTCAGGGAGGGAGATACCCAGTAGCCATGAGACTGAAGGTGAGCCACAGCTGCTTGTAGGTATTGATGTTTCCTTGCCCAAGGGCAGAGGTGAGTAGTAATACCCAGGCTAACAGTGAGGCACCGCTCTCAGAGAATACCAGGGAGGTGGGAAGGGTTACAAAGAGAGAGTTGAGACAGACTCAGCTCTCAGACCCTACATTACAAAGCCTGAGGGAGGTAGCTAGAGACACCTGATTCTCCAGGGAAAGGGGGGCATAGCTAGTAAACCTGTGCCAGCCTTTCCCAGGTGTGTGTGTGTGTGTGTGTGTGTGTGTGTGTGTGTGTGTGTGTGTGTGTGTGTGTGTGTGTGTGTGTGTGTGCTGTGTATAAATCAAATCTCAAGGAGTGTGTGTGTCAGCAACTTGGGCAGGGGCTCGAAGCACTGGTTGGACAGAGAGGGTGCTGGAAGTCTTGACTTGACCACTAAGCTGCTAAGCTGAGATCTTAACTCTATAGCTGTGGCAGTGGGGAGTCTTATTGGGGATCTGGAGAAAGAGGGAGAAAGCAGCCTCAGACTGACTGTGGTCTCTGTGTGCTGTTAAGGGAAATTGCCCTTTACTATGTGTGTTTTTGTCATCTTCCCAATGTACACGCCCTCACTGGTGCTAGTGGTGAGGATAGAGGTTCCTTGATTACTAGGCCAGTGGTGGGGTGCAATGATAATGATGTGGAGAGAAAGGCCATACAGCAAGAATGTGTGTGCCTGAATGCAGGTTGTGTAAAAAGAAAGGGACACCTTTGAATGGATTGTCATGAGCAAACAGAAGATAAGGAAAAAGAAGGGGAAAGGGCAAAAAAACATGCACAAGGAAGGATAAGAGGTTGGGAGAGAGGATAAAAACATATATGAGCTAAGACAACCTGAGGCTGGGGGAGAGGGTAAACTAGATGAAAAAGAAGCTGTAGAAGAAGAAAACATATATGGGATGGGAAAAATGAGGAGAGAGAGTCCTTGCAGGAAGAGAATTCTGGAGAAAGGTTTGAGAATAATAATTTTTGAAGTTCTAGTCAGTGAAAAATCTAATTATGAGGAACAAAGATTATTTGTACATAAACCCAAGTAAAAATATTCATCTGTGGAAAGAATAAAAATGATAAAATGAAAATGTAAAAATAGTACCCCTAAACTTAAAAAAGAAAATAAATAAATAAATAAATAAACTACTACCTGGACTTGCTAGAATCACTTCTTATACAGCCAAACACTTTGGTCATGGGACATTTCAACTATCCTTACATAGAATGGTCAACATACACAAACAAAAATGTGATCGCCCTGAGGTTTCTGGACTTTGCTAATTCAAAATGTTCTGGAGTAGCTAGTCTGCACCACTACAGGGGGTTCAAATGTCCTGGAGCTGGTATTCATCAACATGGGGGGGGGGTCACTGCAAACCCCACTGTATGTTTCCCTCCATGGTGAGGTCAGACCATAAATCTGTCTCATTTGAAGTAAAGATCAGACTGGACACCACCAAAGGAGCAAACTTTTGCCTACTAAGTGAGGGTATAAAAAGTTTCAAACCCTCGGCAAATACAGCCAACAATGACTCATATGCAAAGGAGTGCACAAATGACCTGTATAGACATTAGAATAACTGTATGGACTCAGCTGTACCTGTCAGGATCAAAACCAGGTCATCCCAAAGAAAAAGACCACCTTGGTGGACTGCAAGTATAAATAGGTTATATAACAGAAGGAATAAACTATTATCCAAAAACAAGAGAAAACTTACTCACCAGAGGAAGAATACCATCTACAGCTTGAATAATAACTCAAATATCTTGCAAAGTTCTCTAAAGTCAATTATGAGGCTAAATTAGCATCTCTAGCTAAAGACAATCCTAAGGCTTTCTTTAGCTATGTCCAGGATCTTAAACGGAATGCCCAGTTATGTGCCAAACTGGCTGTGGATTGTACTACTCTCACTGAACCTGAAGAAATTGCCAACATACTAGTGGACAGATTTGGCAGACTTTTCACCCCTCCCCCCCGTCCTCACTAGACACACCTCAAAGCATCCCTGTCACTAGTCCACTACCTAGCATCTCCAAAGTGCAAGTCATATCTGTCTTCTTCAAGGCCAAAAACTTTGCCTTCATAGGACCAAATAACATCCCAGGCTGCTTACTAACCAGTGTAAAACAAGACCTAGCATAACCACTTGGCATTCTCTTCAACCATAGCCTGAACCCTGGCTTTGTTCCAGCAGAGTGGAGAACAGCAACAGCAATCCATTTACACAAAACGAGTCCATCAACTGACCGTGGGAACTATAGGCCCATAAGCCTAACCAGCCTTTTCTGCAAAGCCATGAAAAGAATCATCATGGACCTTATCAACAAGGACATAGGTGACCTCCAAACTCTTGAGCCGATCCAAGCTGCGGTGGTGGTGCTGCGGTAGCGTTGTCGCCTCACAGTAAGATGTTGTCCTGTTTGATTCTCAGCTAAAGCGTCTTCTGTGTGGAGACATGCATGAATGGGCATACCTTTGTTGAAGGTTGTGCATCAGGGCTGGCAACTCGGTACATAAAAATCTACTGCCAATCATTAGCAGACTGGAGTTCCGCTGTGGCGACCCCTAACTGGGAAAAGCCGAAAGATACAACAAACTCTTGAGCCGATCCAGTTTGGCTTCATTAAGGGCAGGTCTTGCTTATTAAACCTGATGGACTTCTTCAACAATGTCACCAAAGTCCAAATTGGCTCCATCCACTAAGGACAATCACAAGGCCTTCTTCGCATACGTTTGCAATCTCAAAGGTAACTCCTAAATCTGCTTTGAATTGATGGTCAAGAATACCACATACACGAATGCCATAGATATAGCCAACCTGCTGGCAGACAAGTTCAATGAAAGCTTCACCCCCCCCGTTCCCCCATCAGTAAACCAGGACATCCCCAGCACCTGCCTCCCTCCACTCATCACCAGAAAACAAGTCATTAATGCCCTCTCAAAGGGAAAAAATGCAACCCACTGCTCAGATGTGATCTGTGTCTGGCATACAAGGTCATCTCAAACTCAGGCTCAATGAGTTGCTGCATATCTGTAAGTCAAACTCCAATCACGCATCCCACATGCAAGGCCTCAACTTGGTCTGTGACATTAATAGCACTTGTTGTCAGGATAGATTTGTGTCCTGACTCCCCCATCTGTGGAACAGACTCCCTCTTCATGTCAAGCAGAGTACCTCACTAGACCTCTTTCAGAGAAACCTGGACAACTGGATGGGAAACAGAAAATATACCCATGGAATCCCACCTGGGTCCCCGCTGTAAAGGGAAAACAGGTACTGACTTTGTGCGAACATGGGTGAAATTCTTGGCTAAGCTTATAAGGACCTCAACATAAGAACCTATGAACCCATGAACCTATGAACCTAAGCACTGGATAAGGGCAAAGCTGTACATACTGCCTATCTTGATTTAGCCAAGGCATTTGGCACAATTCCACCCTCAAGTATCCCTGAGAAACTCTCCCAGCTGGGGATTAACCTATGCATTACTAGATGGGTGGCAAAATGGCTCACTGACTGAATGCATACTGTCAAAGTTGAAGATTCCACATCCATCAGTAGGCCAGTTGCCATTGGTGTACCACAGGGATTTGTGCTGGACCGTCTACTATTTGGAATCTACTTCTCGAACATCCAGATGAAAGTAGGTGGCCTGTGGCTTACCAAGTTTGCAGATGACTGCAGACTAGGTGCAATCATTGAGTCCCCCAGTGATGTCAGCATATTGCAAAAGGGGCTAACACAGACTAATGACTGGTGCCAGAGTCACAGTCTAAAACTAAATGCAAAAAAGTTGGTCATTACCCCATTTGGCAAAGAAGTGGCCCAGGCAAATTACATTATAGATAGCACCCCCTAGGCTCAAATACAGTGGTGAGAGACTTGGGAACACAGGTTGACAACAATTTAAACTTCGATCACCATGTTTCCACAGTGGTAAGGAAAGCCTTCTACATTGCTCATTTCATAAATAAGGGCATCACATCCAAGACTAAGGATGTTATAACTCATCTATGCTTGACTCTCATCAGACCACTAATTGAATACAATGCTCTGTTTTGCATGTACCACACTAGACACCTGCAACAATTGGAGAGACCACAGATGTTTCTAACAAAGGAAATTGAGGGCCTCCAAAACATGACCTACACAGAAAGACTGAAGGCCCTGTCTTTGTACTCTGTATCCTACAGGCTGCTGAGACATGACCTGTGCCTAGCCTAGACAGCAAGCTCTGACCCTACCCTAGTGAAAATGCTGCATGTCTGCAAATCAAATGGGACAAGAGTCACTCACTCCAGGGATCTAGGCCTAGCCTGTGATATAAACAGAACATGCTGGAGAGACAGATATGTCTCCCAGAGACTGCCGCTCCTCTGGAATAAACTCCCACTTCACATGAAGCAGAGCTCCTCAATGACTCTATTTAAGTGTAACTGGATGGGAGACCATAAATTTGTCCTGGGGGGTGGCATCTATGTCCCTCATAGACAGGGGCAGTCAGTGCTAATCACTGATTTGCTCTTCTAACAATGACCATCTAACCTTGGTCAACTAGGGAACAAGGTCATTACATGGCTAGGCTTGTAAGGCCTAGTGCCATTAGCATAGTAACCTCATGTGGACCTGTGAACCTATAAGGACGGGAAAGCAACAATTTTAGAGTACTTTCAGAGAATGTTAACAGTATAATTAACACTACAAGAAGCATAGAGATACTGGAATGGTATGCTAAATGTGATATGGATGTTATTCTGTTAGAGGATGTAAGGCTCCCGATAAGTGAAGAAAGACTGCGAAAAGAAAAATTGTGGGGTGGAAATATAATATGAAATTTTGGAAGTGAACGTTGTGTTCTGGAGTATCTGTGTTTTGCAAAATAAAACTGTAAAAACTCTAGAAGTAAAATTGATTAGGATGGGAACGTTAACTATGGTAGATGTGAAGTGTTGAGAACATGTTTATAGAATTATAACATTATATACATATATAATTAGCAAGGAAAAGGATTATCTGTTTTATCAAATATTAGACTGTGGTGATTAACATAAAAATTATAATTGCAAAGGATTTTAATTGTGGTTTAAGAGGAAAATATAAAAAGAATTGGAAGGATGTTTAAAAAATACAGGAAGTGATAAAATGTGGTAAATTAGCTGTGTAGAACAAATGTCAGTGGACCTATAGAAGAGGGGCAGCCGGATCTGAAATGGGTTGTTTTGTATTATTGGAAGGCTTGGGGGTAGTAGATGTTGATACAGTTGTGACAGTTTTTTTTAAAGCCATTTAACAATATGGGTGGAGGTGATGGAAGAAAGATTACATTAAAATATGAAAGGGAATAAAAAGAATAAATGAAAAATTCTGGGATGAAATTAGAGAGTGGGAAGCAGTGCAGTTATGGAAGGATCATTTAATCATGAAGGACTTCTATAAAACTGGTCTGAATGGCGGATTGAATTTAAAAAAAGTGTAAAAAGTGCTTTTTTCAATTGCAGGATGCTGTAAAAAAGGTAGGGAAGGTGAAGTATGGGAAAATGTATCAAAGTATATTAAAGAATTTACAGAATAATACAAGGGAGTATTATGATATAGAAAATAAATATATAAAATAAATAAATAAAAAAAAATAAGGCATTACTATTTAGCCAGAAATATTATTTACAAAAGAGAAGAGAGAAGGTATCTGCATATTTGGGTAAATAGTAAAGAAAGATATTAATGTAATGCTGGAAATGAAAAATATAAAAGGAAAGGTAAAAAGAACACAATAGCAAATTATGAGTATTATAGTTTAGCATGTGGAAAAAAGGTATACAAGTACAAAGAAGAAAGGCAAGAGAGAACAGAAAGTAAAAAAAAAATCCAGAAAGAGTTAAGGAAGAATTTGAAAAGAAACTGCTATTAGTGAAATAGATGAAGTGTTTAGGAAAGTAAATGTTCATTCAGTATCAAGTGGAGACCTGTCACAGTAAATAACACAGATTATTGCTTTTTAATGAGAATAATACAGTGTAGAATGGAAGGAAGGATGAAGGATATTATGGAAGAAAGCATATATGATATAAAAGGGAAGGGATGTCAAGAAATATTTTTGGTTGTGAGAGAAACTGTGGATGGTATTATAAGTAAAATGGAGGATGAGAAACTCATGGTAGTTAGTATTAGCAAGACATTTGATACAATAGGACATGATGATTTATGGGATATTATGGAAAAGTATAGAATAGGTAACAGAATTAGCAGAGTGTGTTTGTCAGCATATGAAAATAACAGAGTGAGAGTGTTAGTGAATGGGTGGCTGAGTAAAGAAATATGCATGAAGTGTGGTATAAGACAAGGATGTCCCATGAGTAGCATGTTGTTTGCACCATCAATTAATGTGATAGTGAGTGGAGGACCTTATAAAATGAAAGATGCTAGATATGTGATGCAAAAGGAGGTGGTAATTCTAATAGTTTTGACATATGCAGATGATGTAGTGGTAGCTGCTAAGAACAAACTATGTATGAGAAAAGTTTTGGTTTGTCTTAATAGATGTTTAAAGGAAATGGGAATGACTTTGAATAATGATTAAAGTAAGGGTTTGGGATATATGTTGAAATCTGGGGGTGTGTATTATTCACTGAATGAAGTGTCTTTGCTAAGAATAAGATTTGGATGGATGGATGGATGGATGGATGGATGGATGGATGGATGGATGCAGTTATGATGCAGTGGGAGGGTCTGGTAAAGGGAATGAAAGAAATATGTCTACTGTGGAGGACATATAGATTAGCATTTGTGAAATAAGGCTTATCTGGTGAGTTCTGTATTAAACATAAAAATACTATATGTGTCAAATGTTTATATGATCCCATAAAATATGAAAAGGAAATTATGCAGCTGGTGTTTTCTTGCATATGGGGTTCAAGATTAAAGCCATTGAGAAGAGATGTATTATAAATGAGTGAGGGTGAATGAGGATTGGGGTTACTAAATCCAGTTGTTTATTCTGCTTCTTTAAATCTGTAGGTAAAGGAAGAAAACAAAAAATGTATAGTGAGAATATTTATTTATAAAGTACAAACATTCTGGGAGATGGTGAGAATAAGAAAGAGAAAAAGAATATGTAAATCAAGAAATTAAAAACTATCAAGAAAAAATACTATTGTGGAAAATAAAAATTGATGCAATAGAGTAAGCTAGAAGGATGTAGTATAATAATGTTATAAAATAATATTATTATGTACATTTACCAGAAGAAAACACTAAAGCCATTAAAGTAAGGAAAAAACAGTATACCACTATACTAATATATCAATATCAAATATATGTAATATATAAATATACAATATATATAATATGTCAATATAGTGCCGATATAGAGTATCAAGATTTCTTATAGAGACTGGTAATAAACAAGTTTTCGACAAAGGGGAATATGGCATATAAAAAGAAATGTGAAAGACTGTGTTCATTTTGTGAGGAGGAAGAGACAACCGTGCATGTTTTTTATTAAATGTAAGAGTGGTGAAACTTTGGAAAAAGCTGATTGAAAAAAAACATTTTTTTAGAATGTTAATGACATAAACAGTATAGATATGAATATGATTATGTATGGATACAAGAACAAGAAGAAAAAATATGTGAGAGGAATAGATACAAATTTATTGTATGTAATACAGGTTATTTGGAATGAAAGGCTGAATGAAATTTTGTTTAGTGGGAAATGGACTTTGTCAGATGTATTATGAAAAAATTAGATTATGGTTATCGAAGAAGGAATGGGAGTCAGTTATGGGACAGTAACAATGAGGAGGTTATAATAAAAATCATAAATAGTAAACTGAAATATAAATATGTATATATGTGTCCATAATATGTACATTTTGTAAATGTGTAAATAATATTGTGTTAAATAAAGGAACCCCACTCTTTGCAATAAGTGCTTTGGAATCTTTTACATCTACCTGAGCTACAGCCAACTCAAGCAGATGAGACCTCCTTGTAAATTATCCCACCTCTTTATCTAATATTACATAATCACTTTTTGTTTTTATCAAAAGGTGCACTACCAGATTTACCTTTTTCACTCACTGCTGCCCTACTTTTACTTTCTCATCTTATTCCTGATTATTCTAGAACATAATTCAATATAGCACATGATTAACGCTAACCTTATATCATACAATTTGTCACTACAGGAAGAGGATAAAATAAGAGATAAATAAGATATTATCTTGCATTCCTATAAGGTTGTAGCAGACAGAAATTAAAAAAAAAAACAAGGGTGACAAAGATTGCCATTTGAGTTGAATTATCTTCTTCCACATAATTCACACAATCATACCACATGTGCCCTTCTGTCAGAATACAATGTTTTTATTGTACTCCTCTCCTTACACTGTATGCATCTCTATTTTGAATATTCTGAAATCAAGAAAAAAAGTCTCCATAAACAAACAAGATTTTGGTTGGTTCCAGTATTTTAGCATTACTTCTGTTCTGTTTATAATAACAGTGCTTGATAAGTGATACAAATTTCCATATTAAAAAAAAGCCCGTACCTTCATCCCCTAGTCTTTACATTATGTTCACCTTTGCACAAATGTGCATTTTTCCTATAAATGCATTTATTTATTTATTTATTTGAATATTATCAGTTCTAAACAGAAAAAAAGCAGTCATCTTTATGGTACAATACTACAGTGATTTGTAATGTAAGACTTCCGCAGATCTTGGTTATATGTTTGCTATATTTTGCAAAGTATGATGCTAACTGACAACTTTGAAAAGTTGCTTCATGGAATATTTCATTTGCAGTGTGCATTGTAGAAAGTATCTGTGGCACAGCAAAGCCTAATGGCTTTTATCACATTTTCCTATGCCAAATACTTATGCATGTTTGCAATTTCTTTGATATAATTCTTGCTATAGGTATCCTTTTCTTTGAAGATTCTTTTATTGCTCCTTCAAAAACTCTTTCAACTGCTGCCATGCAAGAAACAGTCTTCCCTGTAACACTATGCTTTGCTGTCAGTATCAAAATATCATTGCCACACTGTGCTTTTTTTACTTTTGTGGTACTTTCGAGGATCTTATGTTTTACAAAGCTCTTAACTGCATCTTTTTTTTTCATTTCACAGTCTTATTGTTGATAGCATGCTGTTGTCTGCAACTTCATCTTCTAGTGGCAATTTCTTTTGAATATTAACTCTCCATGATAAAACAGCATCATCTTTGGACTTTTGGCATCCAGGAACTGCCCAAATTTTGTAAACTACCACACTGCAGTTCAGTTATCATAACATCCCCTTTGCCACCTGTAACCTCAGTCAAGTCCACTGACAGAAGAAGTAAGATAGCTTCTTTTCATGATGCTTATATCTCCTTAACACTCTCCTACCTCACTTGCCATGTTGCCTCTCTTCCAGTGGCAACCACAAGCTAGAAGACCAGCATCAGAAGTCCGTTATTATACAAAACATAATGTAATGGATGTAGTTAGTTTATACACAAGCATAAAGCATCGACATGGGTTGGAAGCAGTTCTTCATTTTCTGGATGATTGTCCTAAAACACAGTATTTAATAGAACTAATTCAATTTTGCCTAGAGAATAATATATTTGAATTTAATGGAGAGATATACAAACAGTTACAAAGAACAGAAATGGGGGCAGCATTTGCCCCAATGTACGCTTATCTGTTCATGGGACTGTTTGAAGATGTGTATATTTATAGAAATACATTTTATAGGAGATGTGTTGAGAAATATTACAGATACATTGATGACTTAATATTTGTGTGTAAAGATGGATCAAAATTTGTCCCTGAATTTTTAAAGGACCTTCACAATAATAAATTTGGGATAAAGTTTGATGGCGTACAATTAGGAAAAAATGTCAATTTTTTCGATTTATTGGTAGAAGGTAGGAAGGATGGAAGTATTAGAACTAAGATATATAGGAAATTTGAAGAAAGGGAGTATATATTACACGGAGAAAGTTGTCATCCAGTACATACCATAGAGGCAATACCATATGGAGAAATGTTAAGAATAAACAGAATGTGTAGTGACTTTAAGGATTTGGAAGAAGAAATGCATAAGATTGTGGAGATGTTTATAAATAGAGGATATCAAGCTGAAAAAATACAACAAGCTATAAATAAGGTGAATTTAAAATTATATGGTCGAAGGGTAACTTACAATTTAATGAATGAGAGGGAAAATCAGTGTAACATAATTTTTAAAAGAAAGTCTGTTTTTTGTAACAAAATATACTCTATTTAGTGAGAAGTTTAAGGAAGGAATAAAATATGGTTGGGATTTATTAAGAAAAGATAAACGTTTAGAACACATTTATAGTAAGAATGTAATTTTCTCATACACCAGAGGATAATGTTAGATGTAGAGAAATGGCCCAACAAGGAACTTTCCCATGTAGCAAATGTGGCATTTGCCCTTTTATAAAGAATACTTTCACAAAGGTGAATGGGATAAAATTTCAGGAAAAAGGTGAACATAGTTGTACCAGTGAAGGAATAATATATTGCCTAAAATGTCCATGTGATAAATATTATATTGGCGAAAGCAAAGGAAATCTGGCAACCAGAGTGAAAGAGCACATACGCAATATCAAAAAGGGCAGTAAATATAGCCCTGTTGCATTGCACTTCCTTGAAAAACAATGTTTTTTATAAATATATCTTTATAAAGTATTGCTTTAAATGTCATATAGATTAATTAATTGATGCTAATTGAGTCATTGTTACAAGTATATAATGAAGTTATTTCTAAACAAGTCATACTCTGTTAAAGGCTTGTAAAAGCTGAGGCGCTAGAGCCGTGATTTGGTGTGTTTCTATTTTAATAAAACGTTAAAGGTTTGCTGGCTTCTTCTTACAATGTGGTAATATAATATAGACCAACATGTTGAAGGGAGAAATACATGTATGCCAAATCAATGGTCACACAAACATGAAGAAGGGAGACATCTATGATATCAGCACATTGGTCACACAACAATGACGAAGGGAGAAATCTGTGTATACCAGCTCAATGGTCACACAGACACAAGGAAGAGAAAAATCTATTTATATATCAACTCAATCGTCACATAAACACAAAGAAGGGAGAGAGCTATGTATAGCAGCTGAATTGTCACATACAAGCACAAGGAAGGGAGAAATTCTTGTATAGCAACTCAATGGTCACACAAACACAAGGAGGGAAAACTTCTGTATACCAATTCAATGGTCACACAAACATGAAGAATGGATAAATCTATGTATACCATCTCAATGGTCACACAAACATGAGGAGGGAAGAGTATATGTATACTAACTCAAATGTCACACAAACATGAGGAATGAAGAAATCTATGTATACCAACTCAATGGTTACACAAACACAAGGAGGGGAAAAATCTCTGTATACCAACTCAGTGGTTACATAAACCTGAAGAATGGAGAAATCTATGGTTTACCATTAGAATGTCAGCATACCATTGTACGGCTATGACATATTCGAACTACAGATGTTCGAATACTTTGTATGTGTGCAGGCTCAATGAGTGAATATTATATTTGCGAATGGACTGTGCATTCTCAAATATGAAGGTTCGAAGGGATGTACAGGGATTGCAGTACAGTGCACTTAGGGAAATACATACAAACTCAGTGGTCACACAAACATGAAGAGTGGAGAAATCTATGTATACCAGCTCAATGGTCACAAAAACACATGGAAGGTAGAAATCTATGTATACCAGTTCAATGGTCACACAAACATAAGGAATGGAGAAGTCTATATTTACCAGCTCAATGGTCACACAAACATGAGGAAAGAAGAAATCTATGTATACCAGCTCAATGGTCACACAGACATGAGGAAGGTAGAAATCTCCCAATACAAAACATGAGCTGCCATTTTGCATGTACAGATCACACTGGCAGTTATTTCCAAAGGCAAACTGTCATTTGGTGTTTTGATCCTCATTATCTTGTGACTCAGGCACCTGATGCTCAGGGAATATGCACTAAGCAACCTTTCATGAAGGCTGAATAATATTCCTGTTACTTCACTATTTTTTAATCATATTTTCCTTCAAATATTATTTCCTCTATGCCTGTAATCCTCTTACTTGTAAAATCTTCATTTAAATGTTATAATCTGTGCTGCACATTTTTTCCCTTCTTACACATGTACTTGATGGTTTCCAGAATTCTCTCCTTATATGTATACCTTCCAATCATTTATCTAACATGTTTCTTCTCACTTTCACCTAACTTTTTATAAAACTCATATTTCATATCATCCTTACCAGGCAGTTTATTATTATTCAGTCCCAAGTAGCATTCACAAACTAGAAGACCAGTAGAAAACCCTTATTATACAAAACATACAATTCTAGAATTTTCTCCTTATATGTATACCTTCCAATCATTTAGCTAATATTTTAATAGTTTCTTCCAACTTTCACCTAACTTTTTTTAAACCCATATTACACATCACCTTTGCCAGGCAATTTATCATTCTCCATTCACAAGTAGCATCCACAAACTAGAAGACCTGTAGAAGTCCCTTATTATACAAAACATACAATTCCATACCCGCCAATCATTTATCTAATATGGTAATAGTTTCTTATCACTTTCAACTAACTTTTTATAAAACCCATATTACACATCACCCTTACCAGGCTCTCTGTCATTCTCCATTCCCAATGCACTGTTCAGCTTTTCTAACATTGCTTCTTGTCTCTATTGTGCTGTTATACTCCAAACTAACCTTAGTTGTTTTTCCAGTCCATTACATCCTCTGTATGTTCTCTGCTACACATTGTCTCACATGCTCCTCAGCAACCTCCATAATCTCCTTTTATTATACTTTTCAACTCCATCTTTTTCTATTAACTGATCCATCACATTTTCTTGTATTTTAATTGTAGTATGAATCTTGTCTTTCCAATCTCTTCCTTCTTACTAAGTCGATTATTACTCCTTATTTCTCTCATATATATTTCCTTTTGTGATATAATTTAACTTCACATTCTAATACTTTCATTTTTACTTATCAAGTAATCAAGCATTCCTTCTTGGCATTTTATTTTTCCTATTTTTTGTCTACATAAATAATTCTTTTTAAATTTCTCTTTTAACATAATCTGTTGTCTTGTTCAATATTTATAAAAAAAACTCATTCAGTAATGCTTTCTATTGTCTGTGTTATCTTATTTTCCAGTTTCTTCATTAACCCACTCAACAGTTAACCTGTTAATATATTCCCTTACTATGGTTATTGTTCATTTTCACCAGAAAATGCTCATATAGTACAAAGATCTGAAGGAGTGATCATATCCTGTTGTTTGTTCATTGTTTATTTACTTATTTGTTTGAAAAAAAAAAAGAAAAAAAATCTACGTCTGTTCTCATTGTACCCGTGTAAGTGTACTGCTGCCCCTTCCTAAACCTATATTCCCAATCCGATATGTTTAAAACTCTTAATAGTCTTTCAGTTTTCCTTTCCTTTCCTTTTATTATATTGCAGTCTTAATTGTTCATGATAAAAATATCCAGACCCAGATGAAGAAATGTGCTTTATCCAGAAATGTAATGCTGTCTGTATAGTTACCATTTCTCTACAAGACTAGGAAATAAAAACCTTATTTTTAAGATACAATGCAACATTATCCTTAGAGATCGATCAATATATTTTCAAAAATTACAGCTCTTCTGTCTTTAAATAAGGCAGCAACACCAGGACAGCAATTTACCCCATAGCCCATTCTACTCATCCATTCCATAACAACTCAATTTGTTTTCCTCCTTTTCACGTTTCCTTATATTTATCAAACAAACTGTGTTACTGTAACCTTGTTTACACCATTTTAACATATCTAACCTTCTTAAATACTTAACATATTATTACAGTTTAACATTCAAAAGTTATCCATTTTTGTTTTGCACCTTTCTGTTTTAACTTTTATGTTCTTTAGTATTAATACTATACTAATATAATAATAAGACTATACTTTTCCCTCACTTTATTTATTTCTCTTGTGCAGTACCATGCTAATGCCAATGGATTATGTTCAGGCTCAGTCCAAGAATTCTCATTATTAACTATTATTTAGCTTTTCTGCATTATTTTGTATTATTTGTATGGAAATTATCCACTTCAATTTCAAAAGCTTCATTTATTTTACTTGTGGCAATGATACAATGTTTATTTTCAAACACAACAGTACATTCCCCTTCCTCAATAATATTTCTCTCCTGTATAAGTTCTTAAACCTTTGATGTACATTTTCCAAATATATTTACATTGTCTTGTACAGCATCCTTGTCAGCTTCACTAACATGGCATAACTTCACTGACATGGCGTGACTTCACTAAAATGGTATACTTCATTCTGATTAGGAGGCATTTTAAGTCATCTGTATTTCTTTGTCATCCATAACTGCTTTTTCAGTTTGTTCAACCCAGTCATATCAAAAGTGAACTTTTTCTTTTTTACATGTTACATGATAGCCCATGCCGTGTTCTGGTAAGTGCCTTTCCCACACATTGATTGCATGAATTTTAAAGGGGTTGGGGTTGGTATAATGGTTAAGTTGTTTACCTCACAGAAACAAGCTACAAGGTTTAATTCTCACCTCTGAAGAGGAAATTGAATAGGCTTAAAATGGCCCACAAGGAGAGCTAGCCTAGTACTTACCTATGAACCTATGAAGATTAAAGTAGAGGTGAGCAAGTTCATGACTTTCATATATGACATCTCCAAAAGTGTAACTACCAACATTTTAAAGATGGCAAATTAGTCACATTAAAATGCAATGGCTTTGCAGTTTTATCCAAGAGTGCAACCTACCTGTGTAGTTTCCTTCCAATTACATTACACTTGTGTAGTTTCCTTCCAGTTACATTACACTTGTGTAGTTTCCTTCCAGTTACATTACACTTGTGTAGTTTCCTTCCACTTACATTATACTTGTGTAGTTTCCTTCCACTTCCTTTATACTTGCCAAAGAGTGCTTATTGTGAGTTATAGAAGTGGCACCTAGCAGTGTTTTAGGTCACGTGGTGGCCTTCATAGAATACCTTTGCTCCTGACTATATCCAATAGCCGCTTCATGGACTGTGCTCCCCCTAGTGATATCTGAAAGCTTGCTCACAATTCCTAAACCAGTTTTGTCCCATAAAGCCTCCTCTGAATTTAATTCCTCTGCTTCCGTGTTTCCTTGATTTCCCAATCCCAACAAGAACCTTTTTTTTTCAATGATATACCTCCGAGAGAAAGTAGCACTATTGACAGGTTCACTTTCTGCAATAATGTCCTTCAATGCAGCATTATCTAAGCCACCACTTGTCAAGATTGATATAATAACTCTTCTTCATCAATAATATCAGCACCTGCAGAAGCCGTCTTGCTCACAGCTTCTAACTGCTACTCAGTCGTCACCATGTTGGTGCAACATGGCAAGTATCCCCCTCCCCTAAAAAAAGAGTAGGCTTTTAAAAATGTTATTGATTGAGGCTCAAAAAATCATAACATTATAATACCATAATTCTAAAATGCCAAATATTATTCCACGTAATTTCAAGTTTTGTTATCTTATTATAAATGACAGATGAACATATAGGTATCCAAATCTTTCCACAAATTAAACATCTATATTATCACATATTTTTCAGATAGTTCGGCTAGTGCCATACACTTTTACACCTTACAACAAATAAAACTAATATCTAGAATGGTAAAGCAATAAAGATTTTTTTTTCTTCATCAGAGAACAGACTCCCCAGGATTCACGAAGCCTCCGTGTAAGAGTTATAACTCTTACACGGAGGCTGCAGTTAAACTGAGTGATGTCAGCATGCTCTGCATATTCATGAGAGCATGCTGAATCACACTCAAGTCGAACACGGCCGTGTAAGACAGTAGGGGGCGTGTCCGTAGGCTGAGCCCTGCAAGCGGACACGCCCCCAGAAGTCTAAAAGTGTCCAAAGTACACACCCACAACAGAGTCCACGGAAATGTGAATAAACACAACACAACACATGCCCCTACAGACTATTAAACATAAAAGAAATATCAATGTACATTTAATATTTTTTTAAATCATAAAAATGTTTAACTGTGAGTGCGCTCGTGCGCGGGCGTGCCCGTAGCGCAGCTACAGTTAGCAGTCAGCGTGAAAGCAGATAAGAACTACATATGCAAAATAAGCCAGAAAGCTATAGCAAAGCGGTAGAGATGCCGGCTGCAGAGTAGGCATCCATGGTTCGAGCCCCCACAACACATTTTTTTTTTTCTCAAAATAAGCATGAAACAAGTCCCTGACACATATATGTACACATAAAACCAGAATATATGTAAAATGCAATGTAATAGCCTATTTATATTGAATAAATGTGAGCCAAGAAATGAATATAAACTGCCTTATATGCCCATAGCTGAGCTACAGTTCAACAGAGTGAGATTATGTGCCCGTAGATAAGCATAGGTTTAACTGGTGCAAAATGAGTGCCTGTAGCCGAGCAGTGGTTTACCACGCTAAATATATGTGCCCCTAATTGCGCTTAAGCGGCATATGCGTGCCAATAGCCAAATCAGTGTTAAACCGGTACAGCGTTTGCGCGAGCTGCGCACCGCAAACGAGCTAACCGACGGGCAACGGTGAGCAAGCCGTATCCAAAATGCCTTTACACAGACACACCCCTCAACATGTCTAGACAGTCCTGAAAAATAAAAAGCAGTGGCCAGGTTCGAACCCAGGATACTATACACCAAAGTCAAGGTACAGAACCACTAAGCCATGACAGCAGGTCATAGAAATGCAATATCAGCTCATATATAGGAATGAATACAAACCACAGCATGACAATGCAGGTTTACTGAAGTTGATACAATTCCAAACTGGCCAATCACAGATATGTGGCGGAAAAAGGGACTATATAAGCCCCATAGGCGGAATACACAGCATAAACGATTGTAGAACAGACCTGCAGTTAGAATGTCAGGTGTAGGTGAGGGTAGTCGCCTGAGCGCAGAGGTGGGGTGTTGAGGAGTCCAGGTACATGGCCTGGCTCCTAGTCCATAACCATGAGGCCCAACTCATGCAGGGCCAGGTCCTTTGGGGAGCGTACAAGGCTGAGGCGTGGGACCAGTTGGCTCATGAACTCACCAGTGCCACAGGAATTCCTAGGACAGGTGAGCAGGTCCGTCACCACCATGCGGACCTGAAGAGACGTAAGCAGGACCAACTGAACCGTTGGATCCAGGAGGCCCGGCAATCACCCAACGCCCCACCACTGAGTAAGTATAAATTAATTATGTTTGTAGAAAGTTAAACTACCTGAAATCATGGAGATGTGTATTCCAATATTACTTCATTTATATTACAGCTGCAGGTGTCCGTTCTGCGAACCGCAGAGCCTATGCTGATAGGCTGGTGCGGTTGCGCCACCAGGCAGGTCAGTAATCCACAACTAGTAACTGTAAAGATGTATAAATGTATGACAGTTAGCATAAGAGTGCAGTGTAGCCAGGAAGGAATTAAATCTGCAACTCACAGAGTGTGAAAGTTTATGCAAGTATTGCCTGATTACAACAGTTCCCAGCCTGTAAGATGAAACTAATCATGAGACTGTCCAACACATATTTGTAAATAAAACTGCCCTGCCTGTAAGAAAATAGTACACAAACAGCAGCAGCAGGTAAAGTATAGCTGCAGAAGAGGATGAATCCACCTGTGTGAGATGAATACATGTGGAAATACTGAAACATGACAGAAGTGAGAGTGCTGGAAATAACTGCAATAATTTCTGTTAAAACATGTCAATAAAGCCTAGAAGTACCAGTCTGAATAGTAACATGAAAGCAAGTGAGAGAGTGTGAGAAAGTGTCAGGAATACAGCACTACAGTAGTAATAACCCCTGAATAAAGTATACTGCAGTCAGGACATAATTAAATGCATGTGAGACCCAAAACCAAACAGAAACATCTGTTCAAAGTGTTGCTGCATGTGGAATGTGTACACCAAAATCTGGATATGCTGCTCCCAGTCTGAAATATGCAGATAGGATGACTGTCTGATATCCCAAACATCCACACCTGTCTACAGTTATAGAAAGAACAGTTAACAGGAGATGTATCTGCACAAATTTCGATATGACTTGTGTATGAACAGCAATAAAATGTAGACTTATGTTGCAGTAACAGTCCCATCTGCAAGGTTAAGTAGTTAACATATAGGACACTGTAGTCAGAACAGTAGTGTGTATATAACTGTAGCTATTATAAATGTACAGCATATGTGGTTGTATTCGAAGGTGTTAATAATATGTCTGATTTACCCCACCCTCTAACCATCTATAACCCATTCCACGGCAAAATGGTATGTGCAATCACAATTACCACCCCTGGACATCTGTCCTGTTGGGTCATATATATTTGCATGTCTGTTGATGCATCCGCCCTGTTCATACATCCACACCTGATGGCCTGTTGCCATCAACCAACCCTGCATGTTGTTGGACTGTGTATTACTGTTGAAATTATGCATGTGCTATGCACGCTGTTCAATGGTGTGAATAACTGGGTGTGTGGTTAATGGGAATACTAATGCATGCTGTTAAAACTAACTGTGAATGGTATTTATATGTCACTAACCCAAACTGTTATGACATAATGCAAAACATAGAACGACAGGGAAGGCGGGTTCGGCGGACCCACCTCTCCCACCTCAGCTGGCGAGTGCACCTGGCACTAGTGCCAAGTCCGGACCCTCCTCCGGTGGCCCTGTGCCACCTGCGGGTGGAAGCGCTGCAGGGGACGGGGCTCGCCCCTCTGCAAGTGTGGCCGGAGGAGATCCACCACTCACCCTCCGTAGCGTCCGGACTGTGGTGCGAGGGAGATTCGGGACTCTGTCCTCGAGCCCCTACGCCAGCTCGAGGCACGGTGGCGCAACTAACGGGCTTGCCCGTTGCCCGCCTACACAGCCCCCAGCACAGCCCGTCCTGGGCAGTGAAGGAACAGTGGCAACTGCCTATGGGTGGGGATATCAGTTCCACTGTTGCCATCTGTGGGCTCATGGGCTCTGGACATCCCAACCTCCGTCCCGTCATTTGTGTAACCCCCACACGTGTCATACACCGCCCCTGTATGCGTCTTGTTTGTCTTGTCTGTTAACCTACCCAACCTACCTCCCCAGCTGTACCGACTACCTTCACCTGACATACCACTCTCACCTGAAAAAAAAAAAAGGGCACTCTGTACCCACAAAAAAATTACGCCCCATACATAGCTGCCCATTCCGCACACATGTCTACTGGACATGGAACCCATCAATTCCAATTGGCTGTACAACAGGTATTATTGTTGTCCTGACACCTCTCTCAGGGGTGGAAGGTTTCAAATGTCACACCAAATTACATACATATGCACAGCTGTTGCTGCTGAAGAAATGGGCAGCTATGGGCCTTACCTACATCCCTCCTGCACATCCCAAGCTTGTTTCCCTACTGTCTTACCCTCTTTGTGACCCCTTTTCACCACTTTCCTGTCTCCCGTTTTCTTTTCTTTCAAAGAAAATAGCTGGTGTGCGTAAGAGTAAGCACGTTTAAGTGGTTGTAGCGGGTGTGCGCCGTGTCACGGAGCTAACCGCCAGTGCGCATGCGTGAGCTCCGTGCAAACCAGCGCTAACCCGGTTACAACTGCTTAAAAGTGCCTTAGTCACTTTGATTGACAGGTCCTGTACTCAGTTCAAAAGAAAATTAAAATCCCACTGTGAGTCCCGAACCCAGGACCTTGGCAACTATAGTCTGCATGTCTTACCACTAAGCCATGACTCTTACATAGAAACACTGTGCTAAAGTAAATATATCATTTAACAGTAGGAATGAATGTAAAGGGAATATAGATGTGTAGTACACAAAGCATGACATGTAGAATCACAAACAAAACTGGTGGATTTCCAGAATAGTAGTGTGTGAACAGAAACAGCCATGCTAGTTGGAAGCTAGTAGGTAAGAATGTCACCATAGCACCTTGCAAGACACACACATACTCACAGCAGGAGAAGCACTGCCCATACCCCACAACCTCTTACAGGAACACATGCCGACCAAGTAATACAATATGTGGAGTAAAGGCCCAAAACCAGGGACACATTACAAATGAAGTTACAACAAATGCAGACAGTTCAGAAAGTAACAGGGTCTACACCTTGTGGGATGTTTGGAAGGGTATGTAGTCTGGAACTTGAATGTTTGTCACCATATTCTGACTTGAGCCCAGACTGACCTGCCAGATAAAGGTGTGCATGAGATAATGACCAAATTATGAGGCAGACATGTGGACAGCCTGCAAATATCTGTACACATGACGGGTACAACACCACCATATTTGAATAGTTAAGAACCTAGACATAGCAACAGTGAATGTCTTACAGGGATGCCCCACAGACCCCATGTGAAATGTACAAACAGTAGGCAGAAAGGTGTAACACATGCAATGGTAACTATGGGGTCCAGAAAGTATTCACCACTGCATGGCAGAAAAAGTGTAGTAATACCTATGCTCATGCTAACCCACAGTCACAACTGCAGCATACCAGACATATTAATGGGTGCACCCCACTGATATGTACCATTCCATGAGGCACATAACTGGTGAACCTGAAAGCCTCTGGGGCCTGCTCAGCAGCATACCCACATATGCTAATAGATGTCAAGGCCCACACCATGGCCAGACCACACTGCATGCTGTAACACCCTAGCAGATATAGCAAGCATTCCAGGGTGTGAATGTACATGGGAAATAGGAAAGCTACAGCAGCACACAACAGTCAAGACACCTAGCAGGCACACCAGTACTGACAGTGAAGGGCAACTATTGAAGACGTAGCAACAGAGTGCAAGCAAAGGTGAAAGGAAAGCACACACACACACATGCACACATCAACAATAGTAGTAGTTGTTAGTGTACATACACAGTCAGTACAGGAAACTGGAGAAATGAATGGAGGAATGTTAACCCACAACCCACCGAGTAAAATTAGAGATACCAACCTTTACACTCACAGAATGTTGTCCACAGCATAACAGCATGGTCCCTGCCATTAACATCTGAAAGGGCTACGCCTATTTCACACACCCTTTTATAGCACAGTTCTGAAATCACAGTGAGAACTGCAATCAGTACACAACAGGCTGCATGCAATTAGCAAATGCTGGCTAACAATTGGTGCAGAGGCCATCACATGGGCATATGCAGATACCTACAAAAGTATGCTGTATTCCATGTCCACGCATGCAATAATTACATTGCACCTGGAGAGAGACAGAGAGACAGAGAGACAGAGAGACAGAGAGAGAGAGAGAGAGAGAGGGAGAACCACACCCAGAACTAGACTGCAACTAAGCAGACAGACAGCAATCCCCAGCAACAGCTACCTGGAAGCTGCAACAGTGAATCGGAGCAGCAGGACAGAGAGACAGACATTCGCAGACACAGCTGTGACAAACACAGGTACTGTAAAGTAATACTATCAAGGTGTACATACTGTGAACCCTCCATATGTGTTATTGGGCTGTATCCATATGTATATGAAGATGTGTAATGGGCAGGGGATATACAGCACCTATCAGTGAAGGCTGTACATACAGTTGTATGTGTGAGCATCTATGTGCACATATATATGTCGTTTGATTGTAGGTTGTACTGCCATGTACTAATTAGATTACAGAGCTATGTATGTTTAGCAGTATGTTAGTGTGTGTATACAGTAAGGTAGACATATATGCTGACATACCTGTCCAACATATGGCTATGTAGTTATGTCAACATATGTATGTGTAGATATCTTATATGTATATATATACATATGATATCCATATATGTATACATACATAGAGAGAGAGAGATGTAGGACCACATAGACAGATGCTGATAGAATATTGTAGCGACATATCTATGTAATGCACACATGCAGAGATAGAAATATGTAGATACATATACATAGACAGACTGATCTGACCACCTACAGGTATGATTGTATATGCTGACCTGCAACACAGCCTGCCCCCCCCCCTGTCGCCCACACCCCCTCTGTGCCCCCCCCACATCTACAGCAGAATATGTACATCAATATATATATATGTGCAAATGTATACACACATATGTACATGTATATAGAAATAGACATATAGACATATCTTAATACATAGATATATGTATAGAGAGAGTGAGAGAGATGTATACAGAGCTGGAGTGAGGCACATGTGTACAGATGTATTGCAACTGGTGCCTGGTGACAAAGGCATGGAGTGAACACCAGTGTCACATCCGAGTATCATACCACAGTCCAGATCACCTACACAGGTAACCACCATATAAATGAGTGTCCGCCCACCACTGCATGTGTCAGGGGTGGTCAGGGTCAGACATGTGTACAATAGTGGCCCCAATGATAGTCACAGTGGCACACTATCCCTGGAACAGCTGCACATGGTATGTGTCCGCACATGGTCAGTCAGGCATGGACATGTAGGTCGGTGTACCCCCCACAGCACGTAATGTATGCCATGGTATGGACCTCACACGACAGCAACAGATATGTAGAAGGACACAGTGACATGTACAACATGGTGACAATGCACCCAAACACAGTACCATTGCACAGTGACTGTCAACACCATAGAGTACACATATGCCGCCACGCACAGGTTACCACCCCAGATGCACATATGGAGGTCACACCCATGACAGATGTCCAACAGGCATTGTACCACCGCCCACCATCCACAACCTACCTGTCTGCTGTGTGTCGTCTGTGCCACTGCAATTTAGTGCACATGTGTAGGTACGGGTTCAGACTCACAGACAGGACACACCCTGCAACAAACCACACAGTGTTACGATGCGAGACTCCCCATGTGTACATGTCACACATACCCCTGCTGCATGTCACTCAGATAGGTAATATGCCATATGTGTCACCCTGTGTAACTGTGTGACGGCAGCAGGTACCATCACACCACATGTGTCACAATTGTCAGGTTAGCAGAACAGTACGCTGCTGTAGACACGCGGGCATTAGCATATTGTATAGTATTGTATTACAATGTCATGTATTGTGTTGTATTGTATTGGTATGGTGAGGTGCCTCCTGCATGGAGTGGAACCACTGGTGCTGTGCTCCAGTGTACAGGTACATACCCTGTAGTCCAGGTAGTGTAACATAGCACCTCTATATGTGTGTTTAGCGCCTGTCAGAGGGTATGTAGCATGCAACTGGGGATACCAGCAGGTCCCGTCCATGTCGTGTAGTCTGCTCACCTGTGGGTGTCTCTCACCTGGATAACTGTGATGACCTTGAGGTTAGGGTCAGCAGGGATAACCATGCCTTAATACAGGGGGGGGCGGGGTGACACCTGCACTGACCCTGTCCGCCACAATGTCGTCTAGCTGTGGTGTAGGTGAAATATGTGTAGTGTACTACCCATGGGCATAGAGGATGGTTCCTGACCAGGTCGCTAAATAGGTCAGGTAGGCCTCCTGGTCATCTGCAGTATCACGCTTGACGTCCCACTCAACATTGCCCATGTGGTCAGTGTGATGGGAAATAGATCCTTACCAGTGCTGCTCAGACATACCCTCCCTTCAGAGACTGATGCTCTGTCTCGTAGTAGCTTACATCAAGTGTGATACAATCAGTATATGGCTGGGGTTCGCCGGACAGGATGCTGTCCCTTTGTGGACAGTGTCCTGGACATATATGGGAATGCATGAGCCATGCGGTCTTGGAGATGTCTGTAGAAAGCAATTGTGTAGGGGTCAGCATTGTGTGATGTCTCTGACACTGGCCCAGTGGGCTGTAAGGATACCATATCAGTGTTACAAAGTGTAACGTCTGTATCTGTAATGTTGTGCACTGTAGCCATCTGTGCTGGTGGTGGAGGTGGGATATGTATATCCAGGGCAAGCAGGGTGTTGTCAGCCCACAGTAGTCGCCGATGTACGCCATACAGTACCTAGACACAAACACACAGAGTGAGGAGGTGCACCTCACCTGAATTGGTGTTCTGACTGCTGGTGTCCAGTAGTATGTCGTACGTAGCCTGGCAGGTACTGTACAACAGTTGCTGGCCGAGCACTGATACCTGGCCATCTACATGTGTATCCACCAATAGACAGACAGCTGCCACATATGTGTGATATGTGGTATTATGACAGTCAAGTAGCATGTGTATTATGTGTGCCAAGGTCTGCCAACATAGATTGCTGATACCATGTTATCTTTATTCCCAGGTACATGGCCCAGACGAGACATGCAACCTACTCCGTGGCTGAGGATGAGGAGATACACCAGAGCCTGGTGCGGGACTATGCAACACTCTTTTCCCGCACCAGCCAGAATCAGCAGGTGAGGGCTGCACTGTGGCAGGACCTTGTCCGCGGGTAAATGATATAGGCATGCATAATAGGACATATGAGCAGGTGCGACATCACTGCAGTGATTTGATTAGACATGTCCGTCAGCGTCGTCAGATATCCACAGGCAACAGGTCGCCACAGGTGGTGGGGTGGCTACACATCCCCACTCACCAGACTGGAGGGACTGCTCCTGAGTGTAGTGGCTCCAGTCCACCTGCAACAACAACAGCAGCAGACATGCGTCATGATGGAGGCTGGAGCCACAGCAGCAGGACACTGAACGTGCAGGTAATATGTCACATGTGTAGTTGACTGTTGTGTACACTGGTAGTTAATGCATGTGTGTGGTGTGTCCTTTGTTTGTAGCTGCAACCATAGTATATAATGTGCAAGTGTGATATCCGCAATATTAGCTGCAGACCTTTGAAAGGCGACTGTGGTACTCCTGACCTGTATCATACTCAGTAATATTGGCACAGTTGTGCCCACTAACATTAGTTTCCTCCTGTCTGCAGGACCCTCCGGTATCACTGCATTGCAGCCTATCCATGCTGGTGAGTGTCTATTTACTTTACCTGTTAAGATGTTGGTAGTAATAGTACCTTTTGGCACACTTAGTGGTGCCCCTTGTATGCATGTAGGTGTGTCTGTGTCTGTGTGTCAATATCACGCATACTGAGTACTGTTCAATTGTGTGAAACTGTGTGCACGTGTGCATGTGTGCAAGTGTGCAAGTGTGCAAGTGTGCAAGTGTGCATGTGTGCATGTGTGCATGTGTGCACCTGTGCATGTGTGCATGTGTGCATGTGTGCATGTGTGCATGTGTGCACCTGTGCATGTGTGCATGTGTGCATGTGTGCATGTGTGCACCTGTGCATGTGTGCATGTGTGCATGTGTGCACCTGTGCATGTGTGCATGTGTGCACCTGTGCATGTGTGCATGTGTGCATGTGTGCATGTGTGCACCTGTGCATGTGTGCATGTGTGCATGTGTGCATGTGTGCACCTGTGCATGTGTGCATGTGTGCATGTGTGCACCTGTGCATGTGTGCATGTGTGCATGTGTGCATCGCTGGCAGTGTGAAGACATTGTAAACTGTGTTTCCTGTTTACTTCCCACAGGTTCTGTTGCTGCTCTGGTGTTATCTAGCAGGGAAACTGAGTCAGGTGCCGTGGGTACTGCTACTGATGACATTGGTGTAGTGGCACAGGACGGTATGCCAGGGTCCGCCATTGGTCAGCCAATTGACAGTACACAGCTGTCGACACCATCCATGCGCACAGTTATCCTGCCAATACACCCCTTGTCACCACTGTCCCTAGGTGATGGACAGCATACAGTGGGCATTGACCAGGGTAATGTGGTACCTGCGGCACATGCTTCCCCACACAGCAGCCATGGGCATGGCCCAGACATGGTACCACACAGACAGATGTCCAGGGGTTCTCGTGGGAGCATCCATGGGCGTACTGCCCCTGGCAGACGTGCCCACAGAGGACTTACAACCTCAGCTATGTTCCGGACTGTCATGCAGGCACAGTCACGTATGGAACGGTACACCAGACAGGGTCTGAGGGAGCTGACAGCATGTCGCACAGCCATGACCGACGGTATGCGTGACATTGCGGCCGCCATCCGTGATTTCACCGACGTCGTAGACAGACGTTGTGGGGACATATTACACCGTCTACACAACTACATGTCCATGAGCCAGGGTGATGGTGGGCGGTTGCGTCGTCGACGTGGCCGTATGCCAGCAACAGCAGCAGCTGGCAGTCGGCGTGGGCGACAACAGGGCCGTGGTGGCCCCCGTAGTGCCAGCAGCAGCCCCAGCAATGCTGGGTCTGTGCTGTCATCAGACCGCCCCAGGAGACCACGTGCACGTGGCTCTGGCCAGGGCCGACAGGGCTCTGTGTCCAGTCAGCGAACACCTGCTTCTGATGACAGTACCCAGTCTGGGTTGGTACGGATACGGTCCGTAGCACCCCTGCAAGGCACAGGTACCGTGTCCGTGGCCAGAGACACTGATCTGTATGACCTGGCAGGTACAGTCTGTGGCTGTCCACAAACACCAGTATATGGCAGCCATGAGGTGGAACTGTGTGCATCCATACACACATGCAAAATAACAACACCTAGGGCTACCGCATACACGCACACACTGCATCAACACTGCCCCACCTTCTACTGCTGTCCCTCACCAACACACATACACATACATGTCAATTGGTGGTATGGGTGGCTGACCCAGGCATACCAAGTTCACACCCTGTGCATATGATGAAACTGTGCCACCTCCTGCAGTCTGTAACAACTGTGCAGGTACAGGTTAACATGTTACTGATGCACAGGGTGACCACATAGATGTGTAGTAATAGTATCATGTTTTGAACAGTACTGTGTGCTGATTTAATTGTGGGTATATCACAGCATGCCTGATGCAGTATTTGTGTGATTGTCATGTCCTGTTGTCTACACCCATGGTAAGTACCATAGTGTATCATCTGCACATGTTGGCATACTAGTGGTAATGATGTCAACAGCAGCCTACATACATAGGTAGCACAGGGGATGGGTAATGAATGTAGTAATACACAATGATGGACATGTAAATTGCAAGTGGCATGTTGGCCACACTAGACTCTGCAATGCAGATGTGTGAGGAAGTTGATATGTGTGCAGAACTACACAACTGGTACAGGACACACAGGTGCACACTAGCACTGCATGCACACACCTCATACCATGCTAGACAGCCCCAACACACATAACGAACTGTCACGGAGGGAGAGTCCCCATACATGTCAGGGATACTGTGGTGGCAGGCCAGGGAGCATACATCCTACTAAGTATGGCACCACTGAGAGAAGGATCGGTGTCTGTTATTTGACATGTGTATTACTGCAGGTATGGGCACATGGGTTTATATCCAGTTATTGTACATCCTGACAGTACATGCATGTTCCGTACACTTGTGTGCACTGAGACTGGACCCTGGCCATCTGACCAGTGTTTTTCCATGTACATGTGCATAGCGCCTGCATATGTGCAGTGTTACCTTATGGAACTGGTACAGCTTGTTTGTTGTACAATGGACTACATGGAGCACTGTTCACTGTACCTTTGTTTGCATGCATGTTTGCTTGCAATTACCCTGGAATACCGATCACACCTGCAATGCATAGTTATAGGGCTTCTGTGGACTCCTAGTGCCATCTGTGTAGCCTACTGTATGTATGGCCATGTCCCACTTGAGAGGTTGCCACTGTTTGACCTGTTCACATGTACATTGACTGTGACACAGTGCATATGACCTGCCTGACATGTGTCCACGTGAGCAGTCATATATGCTACTGCTAAGTAGTCACAGGCACTACACCTTCACACATCCATCTCCTGTTGAACTACCTGCTTTGCTAGGGACAGCCTGCACCTGTCACCCCTGGCCTATCGGATATTGGCAAAGCCTCTTGCTACCCCATAGTGCCTATGTTAGGCAGGGCTCACATGACAAACCCACCTTCATAGGTATCACAAGGGATAAGACACTAAGAGCAATGCTACCCAACGCCAGATGTCTAAACCTCCAGATGCATGCACCCAAAACACTCCTTTGCAGGGGAAACATCGATATGTGTGCAGTAACAGATGCCTGGTTCAGGGCTACTGGGAGCACACCAGCACTACCGGTGTAACCCGGTTGATTCCTTTGCTACAGTCACCAAGGCCATTGCCGAGGGGAAGGTGGTTCACACAGCCTACCTGGACCTTGCAAACGCCTTCGCAACAATACCCCACTTGGGCATTCTAGGCAAGCTCACCAGCTTGAATATGAGCCCCTATGTCACTAGATGGATTGCACAGTGGCTCAAGAACAGAACCCACATGGTTAGCATTGCTGGAGCCATGCCAGACCCCATAACAGTTCCAGGATGTGTCCCAGAAGGCTCAGTCCTGGGACCCTCTTGTTAGGTACATATTTATTGGAGGTACAGGCCAACACGGATGAACTGTGGCTGTCCAAATATGCAGATGACTGCAAACTGGACACCATAATCGACTACCCAGCTGACACAAGCATCTTCCAAAGGGGCATCATAGCAACAGACAACTTGTGCCAGGGCCATGGCCGTCTGCTGAACAGTGTGTAGAAGGGGAATGTGCATCCTGTAGTCTGTTCACCTAGTTACCAAAAGGGACATTGTCCCCACACACACTAACCCCCCTCAGCCAAAAACACACACTTGCCAATTGCAGGATTCAAACCCCTATCTGACTGTTATGACACGTGAGACAGGCGCATTAGCTGAGCACGCTATTTGCATTACTGGGGTTTTCTCTTCCCCTGCTATACTTATAGAGTGCTGACATCATCAGTATTTAGAAAAGGGAATGGGCATCCTGTAGTGTCCTATCCTATTTGCCAAGAGGGTCACTTCGCTCACACACTAACCCCCTCAGACAGACACACACACTTGCCATTCACAGGAATCAAACCCCTACCTAGTTATGTTATGACACTTGAGACGGACGCATTAGCAGAGCGCGCTATTCGCATTACTGGGAGTTTTCCTTTCTCCTGCTCTACTTATAGGGTGCTGACATCAGCAGTGTTTAGCAAAGGGAGGGGCATCCTGTAGTCTGTTCACCCAGTTTCCAAAAGGGACATTTCCTCACACACTAACCCCCCTCACACAAACACACACACTTGCCATTCACAGGAATCAAACCCCTACCTAGTTATGTTATGACACTTGAGACGGACGGATTAGCAGAGCGCGCTATTCGCATTACTGGGAGTTTTCCTTTCTCCTGCTCTACTTATAGGGTGCTGACATCAGCAGTGTTTAGCAAAGGGAGGGGCATCCTGTAGTCTGTTCACCCAGTTTCCAAAAGGGACATTTCCCTCACACAAACACACACACTTGCCATTCACAGGAATCAAACCCCTACCTAGTTATGTTATGACACTTGAGACGGACGCATTAGCAGAGAGCGCTATTCGCATTACTGGGAGTTTTCCTTTCTCCTGCTCTACTTATAGGGTGCTGACATCAGCAGTGTTTAGCAAAGGGAGGGGCATCCTGTAGTCTGTTCACCCAGTTTCCAAAGGACTTTTCCCTCACACACTAACCCCCTCACACAAACACACACACTTGCCATTCACAGGAATCAAACCCCTACCTAGTTATGTTATGACACTTGAGACGGACGCATTAGCAGAGCGCGCTATTCGCATTACTGGGAGTTTTCCTTTCTCCTGCTCTACTTATAGGGTGCTGACATCAGCAGTGTTTAGCAAAGGGAGGGGCATCCTGTAGTCTGTTCACCCAGTTTCCAAAGGGACATTTCCTCACACACTAACCCCCCTCACACAAACACACACACTTGCCATTCACAGGAATCAAACCCCTACCTAGTTATGTTATGACACTTGAGACGGACGCATTAGCAGAGCGCGCTATTCGCATTACTGGGAGTTTTCCTTTCTCCTGCTCTACTTATAGGGTGCTGACATCAGCAGTGTTTAGCAAAGGGGAGGCATCCTGTAGTCTGTTCACCCAGTTTCCAAAAGGGACATTTCCCTCACACACTAACCCCCCTCACACAAACACACACACTTGCCATTCACAGGAATCAAACCCCTACCTAGTTATGTTATGACACTTGAGACGGACGCATTAGCAGAGCGCGCTATTCGCATTACTGGGAGTTTTCCTTTCTCCTGCTCTACTTATAGGGTGCTGACATCAGCAGTGTTTAGCAAAGGGGAGGGGCATCCTGTAGTCTGTTCACCCAGTTTCCAAAAGGGACATTTCCTTCACACACTAACCCCCCTCACACAAACACACACACTTGCCATTCACAGGAATCAAACCCCTACCTAGTTATGTTATGACACTTGAGATGGACGCATTAGCAGAGCACGCTATTCGCATTACTGGGAGTTTTCCTTTCTCCTGCTCTACTTATAGGGTGCTGACATCAGCAGTGTTTAGCAAAGGGGAGGGGCATCCTGTAGTCTGTTCACCCAGTTTCCAAAAGGGACATTTCCCTCACACACTAACCCCCCTCACACAAACACACACACTTGCCATTCACAGGAATCAAACCCCTACCTAGTTATGTTATGACACTTGAGACGGACGCATTAGCAGAGCGCGCTATTCGCATTACTGGGAGTTTTCCTTTCTCCTGCTCTACTTATAGGGTGCTGACATCAGCAGTGTTTAGAAAGGGAATGTGCATCCTGAGTGTCTTTTCCTATTTGCCAAAAGGGACATTTCCCTCACACAAACTTACACACACGCCAACCTCACACACAGACAGACACACACACACTGAGCACTTGCAGGATTTGAACCCCTATCTAACTATGTCATGACACTTGAGACGGACGCATTAGCGGAGCACGCTATTCGGATTACTGGGAAGTTTCATTTCTCCTGCTGTACTTCTAGGGTGCTGACATCATCTGTGTTTGGAAAGGGGAATGTGCATCCTGTGGGGAAGCAGACACCAAGCACACTATGGCTAAGCTGTCATTCCCTAGGGCAAACAGCCTAGTGTTGACCTCTACACCATTATGTTTAATTGTCAAATGCACATTATTTGTTGCTGATAGACTGTTTGCATATCTTTATTGCCATAGCATTCCCTGTTGGTATGAACAACCTCTGCATCTGTGGAAACTGTTTGCATATGGGAGGGATCCACTATATCACGTATGTCTCTGTAGTCATTTAACTGTGTGCACTGGGCAGACTGCTGTAATGTGGTTGGTCCCTGGCATAACACATAACAATACCAGATATGTGTGTCCCACTGCTAAACCAAGATTTGGACTAAGTGTGTGAGCATGCCCAGTTCAGCCTTCCCATGGCATGTTGTCAAAGTGTGTGAGCATGCCCAGTGTGATTATTCCATATGTTGGACTCTGCAGACCACCACATTTGTGGATGTGTGTGATCTTCACAAACTAAGTGTGTGAGCATGCCCAGTTCAGCCTTACCATGGCATGTTGTCAAAGTGTGTGAGCATGCCCAGTGTGAGCATTCCATATGTTGGACTCTGCAGCCCACCACATTTGTGGATGTGTGTGAACTTCACAAACTATCACCCGTTCATGGTTGTGGGTTGTGTGTCATGTTGTGTAGTTACTGTACAACTGCTTTGTGTGTGAACACAACAGGATTATACTGTGCCTGCAGTGTTTGCATGGGATACTTTGCATGCAGTCGTCAACATCCTTTCACACTGACCTAACACTGTAGTACTGTATAGTGTACTGGCAGTACTTTGACTGTGGTGGACAGTAACCTGGGCTTTACTGCTATCACTGCTTTACATTCTGATCGTGGGCACAACAGCCTGGTTGGGGCCAGTTGTGTACATCTGACCATGTTGCATTCTGTTCAGATATGCACTACTTACACCAGGCTTGCCCAACATTGTTAGTGTATCCCACAACATAGGTGTACAATTGCAAACACTAGCGTTGTGCCCTAGTCCATGGCTAATGCAAGTTGGAGAGTGTGTTTGTCCTTCAACACACATTGTAAGTGGAGTTTGCCATGACCAATGTAATGGTTGGTATACTGTGCCTCTGTCTACCTGTGACATGACAGTGATACCCAGGATAAACCTACCATCTCCGTCCACCCATCAGGATTCCTATTGAGGAAGATTGATAAGTGACTCTATGGGTAGCCTGTGCTGAGGGTTCACTCATGGGTGGGGTGGCTTCTGTGTTATGGATCACACAGTACAGCCTGTCCTATGTAAGTCAGTGCTGGGGTTCAGGTCTGTCATGTGCATAGCTCACTGCCATTCAGATTGTACTATGTGCAGCATTTTTATTGATGCCAGCAACACATGCAGAACATGGCATGTGTGTAGGCTGATTGATACTCCTGATGAGGTACTGTTGGGGACTTTACAGTTGATGGAGGTGTCTGCTGAGGTACATCCCACAGGGGCTATTGTAGTCGATTGTACCACTGATGCAGGAGGACTGCAGAGCCACAATGACCTCCCCTTATGTAGATCTGACATCCTTCATGATTAGGTGGGTATATGGTATGTTTCTGTAAACACTACAGCACATGTTTGTCCAGTGCAGGATATCTATCACCCTGTGTCCCCAGGTCTCTCATTACATGTTAACTACATAATGGGTTAACACCTATGTGGTAATTGGTGGGCACTTACTGTATATCCACCGGGGTTGACTATACACATTTCTGCACTTAGCTTGCTGACATAGCTATGGCACCAGTTGTCTGTTTGTATGTGGCCCTTTTGTGGGATGCATGTGTCAGCTGGTGGATCATATGTGGTGAGCGGTTTGTAGTCCTCTGCAAACATGTTAGGACACAGTCCTTCCATGTTTGCCTGTACCTATGGGACATATATACCAGACGAGGGGATACCAGGTCCAAGCCTTGTGGGATGCCAGTTATATCTGGTTTGTAGTCTGACATGGCTGAAGCATGTCTGACCATGTCTGTTCTGTCCTTGGTCTGGTTTGCAACCCCTCTACTGACATGTGGGTTTATATTTACACTGGTGAGCCTATCTATACTGAACATGTAGGGTATTGTATAGACGCCTTTGCAAGGTCCAGATCCACTGTGTGGAGCACATTGCCCTCATCAATGACCTTAATGACTGTTTCAATTGAGTCCAACATGGTTAGGGGCAGGATCTGCACTTGAGGAGGCCACACTGTGTTGGGTCCGGTGTCAGTAGGTCCCCGACATCCATATTTCTGTGGTACATGCTGCTCCTTTCCATAGCTGTGCAATCTGGGCTTCTCAGGATTCTGGGGTAGTACTGTTCAGTATCCATTCAGGCAACACCTTTGTTGAGAAGGACCACTGTTGTTGTACACTGCTCTTTGGGTACATATTCTGTGGTACGGCTGGCATTGAGCAGTAGTGTGGTGTGGCATTCCATTCATCTTAGACTCCATGTTGCACATCGCCCAGGTCACCATCTCATACCATTGCTGCTGTGTGTTTTGCTTTGGAGATGTTGTCTGTTACCTCAGCATCTGCTATGTCAGGGGGCCAGCTGTCTGCTGGGATACATATTCTGCATACATGGGGGTGTGGGGGTTTGCACTGCACCTGTCGGGATGTATGTTGGCAATATGTGTGTGTGTTTGTGGTGTTTGTGTGATTCAGTCCATATCTGTGAATTCACAAGATGGCTCCTACCATCAGTTGTGTAAGCCTTGGGATTATCCTTCATGTCCTGTACAATTTGTATCTACATAGGTTCATAGGTTCATACTAGGCTATCCACCCTGGGCATTTGTTAGGCTAGCCAGAGTGTGTGTGGCTTTTGAGACCCCTTGCTATCTGGATATTATGGCCATGTATTGTTTGCTTAGCTGTGCCTCTGTCTGGACATCACACAGTGAAGACCCCCACTGTAACTCTACAATCATCCATCCACTTGGCAAGATTCCTGTTGAACAGTGTCAGTGAGGGGCTCTGCCTAACATGGGGTGGGAGTCTGGTCCAGGGTGTGTGGAGCCTCTGGATTATGTATCTGTCCCACCAGCACATCCTATTTCATTATGTGTTGGGGTTGACATCTCTCACTCTCGCAGCTCCAATGGATATGTGTTGTCTGGGGTGGAGCAGGTCCATTACTCCTGTGTTGGGCATGGCCTCCTACAACAGGCATGCAATGCCTCTGTGTGGGCAGTCTGCGACTGGAGTCAGCTGGGGTGTCTACAGCCTAGCAGCATATGACATATATGTATGACACTTTATCCTCTTGGTAAGGTACCTTTGCAGTCTTCCTAACTGCTGCAGGTGTCAGGTAAGGTAGATCCCACATGAGGCATTGTACTGGATTATGGGTGTGATTGGGATAAAGTATAGGGGCACAGTGGCCTCTGTTGCCATAGATGTGACTCCTTTCCTAATACAGTGTCACATGTAGACAGTCTTCCTAGCCACATTGGCAATGTGGGTGTCACATAACAGGTTACTGTTCACTTGTGTCCCTTGGTCCCTGGTTACTCCTTCCATACATAATGGTTTACCACCTTTGTGGTATTTCGTGGTACCTTGTCTGGTATTTGGTGGGACATTCATACTGTCCAGTGTCTTCCGGACGGTTGGGGGGGGGGTTATTGTGTGTGAGAGTGCGGTCTGTAGCATACTACAGACTGCACAGCAGTCTTGCCTACAGTTAGTTGCACGTGGGTGAACTCCACTGCCTTGTGCATTGTCAGTTACCTGGACGTCTGGGTGTCTGTGCTGCCTATGGTTACTCACCTCCTTTTATGTAGTGTTCCAGGTTTTGGGGCCATGACACATGGTACATGGTATAACCTGGTAGTGCTGGTGTGCTGTCAGGAGCCTTGCAGCAGGTTTCTGTCACTGCACAGACATCGATGTTCTCTATTCTGGGGATGGCCTAGGGAGCATGCATATTGGGGTGTACACATCTGGCATCGGTCAGCATTTCCCTTATGTTTCTTCCCACTTATGTTTTCTCGGGTGGCGGGTCAGTCTTTTCAGCCTTGCCTACAAAAGGCTGTGTGGAGGTGGCCAAGGCCTTATCCACTATTCAGACGCCCAGGGGTAACGGGTGCAGGCCATCCCAAGGGCAGCTGCATGGCTTGTCAAGCATGACATCCCAACCTGACAGACATTGGATCCCCTTGGACTGACACCAGTAAATGTGCTACTTGCTATGACTGATCATTCCATGTTTCTACTGTGGCATTATTCTTGGTAAGGGTAGGTTGCTGCAAACGGTGAGTGTCATACCAGCCTGGACTACATAATCGGATAGCTCATCTGTGTCTCTTTACATGTAGTCTAGGGCAGTACACCTCGGGTCATTCACACCAGCATGGACTATGACTGCATCATATTTCTGTTTGCTTTGGAGTGACCTTCATATTTCTGTTATGTGGCATATTGTGGCGGCCTACAGGCAGCTTACTGTACCCTTTCCTTTGTTCAGTCTGCTGTGCGGGACAGCAGTGTGTCTGACTATGGAGTCACCTATTACAACTGTATCAGGCATGTTGTTTCTCCTTCTGGCCTGTGACTGTTTGGCACACCAGCTTTGTGTGCTATGTGTTGCATGTGCTATGTTTGGAGGCTGTTTCATTGGGTGTCTGCTTTATTGGCCTCTGTTGGTGTGCTGTGTGTGTGATTTCTGCCTCCGGGAATGTATTTCTGTGTTTATGTGTTTGGTTTGCAGTTGTGGTAGGTCTATGTGGGTATGTGTTTGTGGTGTGTGTGGTTACCTTCTCCTACTGACTTGTTTTGGGTGTACTGAGTTGGGGGAGCTCTGCCTCCGGTTTGGATGGATGGTTGCATCTCTCACATATATTTGTATTTCTTGGGTGGAGTTGGTGGTTGTCTGTGTACTTGGGGCAGGTGTAACATTGGCTCAGGGTTCACAGATTCCACTTGTTGTGCCTGGCCTTACTGGATTGCATGTGTGGACAGATTATATTGCCATACTACTGATCAGTAATTACGTCATTGTTCATGCTTGCTCTATCATGTAGTAGCTTCCTCTTTCTCTTGCATGTTTTGGTTATGGCTGGTGTCCACCATGCCAGATTTAGGCACTGTGTCTTGTTTTAATTTGGGACTGCATAATCCAAGCATTCCTGGCGGTGTTCATGGAGTGGCTGTCTTGCAGGTTCTGAGGCGTGGCCCATATTTTGCACCTGCACGGGACCTTTCATGGCTTCCACATCATTTTGGAGGTGTGCACATAATGCTTAGCACATGTTTTCCACTGTGTTTCCCGGACAGGGACTGTGGTCAGGATTTGTATATCCAGTGTGATTACTATATGGTCTGGTGTTACCAGTGTGCAATACACTTCTCATCTTGACATCCCGTACCCATGTTGCTGATTATCACATCCAGTATGCTTGCCCCTCTTGTGGGTGTGCTACGTTGTTCCTGGGCCTTTTGGTTTGTGGATTTAATGACCTTTTGTCCTACACTGTTGCAGCTGGTATAATGCTCCCAGTCTATGTGTCTGGGTATTTGCAGTCACCAAATATAATGTGGTTTGGAGGACTTGATATATTCATGTATTCCAGCATGGGCGCAATGCAGTTCCTGGTGTTGGGCCAGTACTCTGTGGCAGGCTATACACTGGTGGGCGGTTTTAGCCACTGTTACTTGAGCATGGCTAGTCCATGCTGCTTTTCTGGTGGTACCAACATGGGGGTGTGGTTATCCTTGTCATTCTTGATGGTCGCCCTCCTTTTGTAGCTTGTTCCAAGTGTTGAGGATGTACAGCACAGTATGAGGTGTAACCTGGTGGTGTTAGGGTGCTGTTGTGAGCCTTGCCTCAGTATTCTGTTACAGCACAGTTATCAACATTCTCCATACTGGGTGGGCTTAGTCTGCATGCATCTTGCTGTTTGACCTTATCCCTTATCTGATTCTTATCCCTTCTGGTACCTATGGAGATAGGTTTGTGTTTTGCGCCTTCCTATTCAGGGCACACTGTGCATGACAACAGCCTTTGCCAGTATCCATACGGCCTGCACTGATAGGTGCATGCCAGTCCTGGCAGGTGGTGCATCATGTCATGCTCAGCATGTCATCCCAGACTGGCACACAGTTCGTCCCCTTTGCCTACCTGCATTACTTCGGTAATTGTTGCACTTCATCATCTCGTTGTCCTGTTGTGGCATGCTGCTTGTTGAGGGTAGGATGTTAGACGGGGTCCTCAGGTGTGCATATGGTACTTGGTGTTACATTACTTGACACACAGCATTCATGCCTCAGGTGGTGCTGCAGGGCTGCCTCTGTCGGATGCACATATTACACTTCCCTGTACATGTTTGTGAACAGGTTGTGTCACATTAGGCATCCCTGTTACTATATGGTGAGTCGGAGAGGGGTATCATTCCCAAGGTTCCTACTGAGCCAATGTATGTGCTATCGTTGCCTCTTTGCCAAAGCCAGGGCATACTGGGCACGCCTCCTTCTGCCTACTGGGGCAGGCTCAGGTTGTTCCTCCTCCGAGTCACGCTGTGCCTGTGGTGGCCTTGGCGATGGTGGGGGGCTGTTTGGCCCAGCCCTATGGTGATCCTGCTGCAGCTGTTTTCGCATGATCATATTATGTAGCATAGCACATACCATGACAATTTGGGTACATGTAGTTGGTGTGTACTGCAAGGCTCCACCAGATGTGTCCAGACACCGGAACCGTGACTTGAGCAGCCCGAACACACGCTCTATTACATTACGTGTTTGTGCGTGTGCCTCATTATGGCGTTCCTGTTCAGGTGTGTGTGCATTTCTGATGGGTGTCATCAGCCACGGCTCCAGTGCATATCCTGCATCCCCACTAGGTGTCCGTGTGGGATGTCCCCATTGGCAAATGTCTGGTACAGCTGCGTCAGATGCCAGATGTGGGAATCATGGTAGCTCCCAGGACAGCCGGCACACACATTCATTATTATGCCCTGGGCATCACACACGACCTGGCAGTTGATGGAGGGAAGCCCTTGCGGTTTATGTAGGCCCTACCCGCTCTCCTGCTGGTGCTTTGATGCGTATGTGCGTGCAGTCTATGGCACCCAGTACCTCAGGGTATTCCGCTATTTGCTGGAAGAGACGCATGTTGCTGGCCAATACCTCACGGGCATTGGGGAAGTATACATGATCACCGACATGTGCTGACATGGCATCCAGGAACTGGTGCAGTACCCTGGAAGCTGATGCCTGTGATATCCCCATCATATCGCCAGTTGGTCTCTGGAAGGTACCTGTTGCTAGTATTCTTAGGCCAACACATACCTTGGTTTCCACTGGGATGGGTTCCCCTCTGTTGGTTCTGTGTGTGAGGCGTGGCCTGCACAGCTCCACTATTTGCTGCAGGAGGTCTCTGTCCACTCTATAGCGCTCTACTATCTCCAGCTCATGTAACCCGTGGTAGGTGACCCTGGGCCTGTACACTCTTCTCCGTCTCCTCACTGCGGGTTGCCTGGCACCATCTGCATTGTCACCACCCTCAGCAAGTCGCCTATGTCTCATTATGACAGCTATGGCAGCCCCTAACATTTCTGCTCTGAGTTCAGCTTTTTCAGTTTTCACTTCTGATAACTTAACTCCTGTCTTGCAGTGTCTCTTGAGAGAAACATTCTGCACTGCTGTTTGCAGAGTTTTAAGTGCTGGGCTGGCCTAGTATTCTGCCTGTGTAATTGCCTGCATCTAATTGTTTTCACCTGCTAGCTCCAGCAGTATTCCCTGCTAACTTCCTAGTACATCTGTTGTTTCCTTTTTCCTTTCTGTTTCCTCAGGGTGGGGCCGTGTGCAAACCAGCAGAAACACGCTCACAGTGGCTTACACGCGCGCACACACACTTACACAGTTCAAGATCTGCTTATTCAGTTTTAAACGCGTGCACGCCCGCGCAAACGGTGTTAAACAGCTCCCAACACGCTCCCACATGCTTAGTCTGCCTTACACGCGCGCACACTGCCTTACACGCGCGCACACTGCCTTACACGCGCGCACACCGTCTTACTCGCGCTTCACGGCGCACACGTGCGCATACACGTCCAACAAGAAACTTTGGTGTAGGCAACAGTGTACACCTTCCATTTCTTGGCTTTCTCATGTTTACTTGGGGGCACACCTCCTCCCTTGATGTCTCTCTGACATCTGTCATGTAACTCTACCTTCCAATGACTTCTATCCCTTTCTACCATTCCCCCCTGTGATGTCACCTATCTCCTACTCTGTTCCTCCCCCTTCTGTAACTCTTACACTACTCAGACTGTGCTCATTTACTATGTGACAGTGGTATTCAGTATCCTTACCCTAATTTGCATCAGATTGCCTACTAATGCTTAGTTACATCTCTTACACTTGGCTTCCCCCCTTGGCAACCACTACACGGTGGCCATGTTGGTTTTCCTATGCTGGTCCCTCCATTGACATTCCATATAATGCATAAAACCTACATTTGTAGGTTTAAAACCTTCGTTTTCATGTTTTATGCAGCGCAGCCCGTTTGCGTGGGGCTGCGCTGGGTTTACACATCGGCAATTGCCGAAAAAAAAAAAAGATTATTTTTCATTTTTTTGCATGGGGTTGCATTGCCAATGGCCACATATTTGGCCATTGGCATGCTGCCTATAACATATGCACCCTTTATTTGGAGCTGACATGGCTCCATTGCCGTGTTTGCAGAAACGTACTCAGTTGTCAACTGAGTACATTTCTGCAGCTAACACGGCTCTTACACGGGCTGTTCTGGGCTTCCTGGATCGCTAATCAGCCTCATTTGCATGCTATTCGGCTGCAAGTGGGCTGATTAGCTTAGCCACGCCCACTCCGTGTAAGAGCCGTGTTAGACTAACTCTTACACGGACTTTGGGCTGTTCCTGGATCGCGAAGGCTACATGGAGTCTTACACTACTCTTGTTTTTCAAAAATGATTCACTCCCAACAGTCACATAAGGTTTTTAGTTTTATTTATAATTTAAGACATTTTACCAGTATGCAAGAGAACTTGTATACAAGTTTAATTCTTAGTGTATTGATTTTCTGTATCACTAACTCTAGTACTTCCCATCTAAGCTCCAAATATTTAGACAGTGGAACTAAGAAACCCAATTTCTGCCCATTTAATTGTAATATATCTGTGGATACTTTCTGTTTTCAAAGCTTCCTCCGCAAAATTTGTGTCTCGAGTACAGAACTTTATTTCCCCAAAAATTTGTCCCATCTCTTCTATCTAATACTCTTGTAAACAAGAACAAATGGAAATGCATCATAAGACTCCAAATATGGCATCTACAAAAGTTGAACAAATAAAGTAATGTGTAATGTATTATAGGCATATGCCCTTTGGGGTCTATATCAGGATGTCGAACATTGAAATTGACCCCTCGTAATCGAAAGCACAGAATGTCGAATGTCCGGAACAACAATTTTTTTTCCCAGGGAAAAAAATTACTTGGCCATTGCTCGGACTTTGCCATTTCTTCCACTGTGGTGTGATCTCGTAGTTGGTATATTTAAGTTGGGAGATTGTGGTTGGCATAGCCCCCCCCACTTTATTTTATCTGTGGATTTTTTATATTTTTATTTTTATTTTTTGGAGCAGCAATTTTTTTCCTGACATTGTGTGGTTTCGGTTATTAGGATTCAATATAAGAGTATTCGCTCTTTTCAACATTCTACTATCTAATATAGACCCACCCATTGACCCCATCATGTTACAAAATTCCTTGTTTCACTGCGTTCAGTCTATTTCCTGAAATCTCAGGAAAATACCCTTACATTGCATTTCTGTTTTGGTTGGTGAGTAAAACACTTTCTAATTGTTCCCCTATCCTATTAACACAGCATTTCAACAAAATGTTTTCTTACTAGTTGAAATGGCAAAAAACTTTCAGTGTCTTAACAGTTTGTGACATAAGATCTGTTTTCTATAACAGCTGTGTCTTTGTAATCTGTTGCCTCCCAAACTCAACTTAAGTCTCAAAATATCCAATTTTCTCAATAATGCATGTCTCATATAACTTCTACTGTCATACAATTTAGTTGTAATCCAAATGCTTATAACTTATGCACTGCATTTAACATTAATTAAAAAAAAAAAACTGAGCTGCATGTCCTGTGTATATTAAGTCATATATATGATGGAAATAACCTTTCATTAAAAAGGCAACTGTGTTTATAGTTCACACTTACTCAGGAAATATTTGCACCTTCCAATTAACAACATCCTAAAAGGACTTCCTGTCTTACCCATCTGCCCATCAAAATGGAAGACCCAGAATATCCATATGTAAAATACTTTAAATTAGATACGGAATATTTTATCAAATGCTCTGTTAATATCAGGAATTCACAATAACACTCTTCATTAACTGCAAGTTTTTTCTAGAGAATTTCTTCAAGTCATAGAGTAATTAATTAATTAATTAATTAATTAATTAATTAATTAATTAATTAATGTACTTTTGTTTTTCAGGAAAGTCAACCATGCATTTTTGATACTGAAGTGTGAAACTTGCTGTTACACCTAATAAGGGTTTATTTGCAAGCCATCTGCAGCCCTGTAACCCTGTTTCTTACATATGATAAATTTGAGATAGCTGTATATTGGACTAGAGAGTATAATCTAACATACAGCTATTTCTGAGTTAGTATATGTTCCCTATAATCACACTTAAATTTTCGCTGATCCAAAGCTCACTTGTATGGTCTTTGAAGATTTAATAGAAAACCCCTGGAAGGAGCAAACACTAGCTTCATCTGGGACTGAAACCTAAACCATTTGGATCACCGTTTTAGTTGCTATATTACTGTGTTTGTGAAGAAGCTGAAAAGTCATGTACCGGGGCATTGTTTGTTCCTCATTGATATGTGATTCACATAGACAAATAACAACAAATGCATCAAAGCACAAGAGCGCATTACTGCCACTCAACATAATACACTAAAGTTAACCAGACAAAGAGAAAGAGAGAGAAGGAAGTACATCAAATACTCCAGCATGCCAGCGGTTAAGTGTTGTACAAATTAAAAGCACTAGATGCATAGGCCTGACAAATCCCCAGAAGCAAAACACAAAGGAAATATATGCTTCACATAGGACTTAAAGCTAGGTCTTCCACGTTACCATTCTGTCTGCTTTACAAGTCAACTTTTGAGGCAGGTAAGAAATGATCAGCTGATAAAACATAACTTTTGCCTTCACAAATGCCTGAGTTGGTAGGGCATTTTGTCTTAATAGTGATGGCTCCAGTTTCCTTTTCCTGCCAGGATACAATATGAGTAGAGTAGCTAGCCAATGGAACATGTAAAGAAAAAGAAAAAAAAAAAAAGACATACCTGTAAAGTATTTCATAGATAGTAAAAAACATAAACCATAATGCCATAATCACCCCTTCCCCCAAATGATACTGACCATCTATGAACCCCTCTGACAGTAGTTTGGATAAAAGTGAAAAGAATAAGTGCCCACAGTACTATATTTAATCTTGTAGTTGTCATAAACACAACATGCCTCGTCATTATTTCTCCCTAAAGATGGCCACCTTTGCATATACTTCCTGTGTTTGATTGTAAAAAAAAAGTGGAACAGCACATTATAACAGACTTGTTTAACACAGACATTAAAAATATCAGGATGCTAGATCCACAGTAATTTGGTTTTGTAAAAGATAGCTTCTGTATAATGAACCTGGTGAAGTTCTTCAAAAACATAACACAAGCTATTGATAGTGGTCTCATTGTATGCACACCCTACCTTGGCTTGGCAAAGGAATTTGACACCATCACCCATACTAGCATCAATCAACTAAATGCATTACAATTAGACCCCTATGTGGTGAGATTGGTAGCTAATTGCTTAAAAGACATAACCACATGGTAGGGATTGCACAGGCCACGGGCAGCATAGAAAAGATGAATGTGACCAGTGGTGTCCCACAGGGCTCAGTGCTTAGACTGATTTTGTTTGATATTTACTTTTCTGAGCTATAGACTGAAAACTAAGACCTATGGCTATCCACTTTTGTAGATGACTGCACACTGTGAGTCATTGTCCAGTCTCCCTCTAACACAGAAGCCCTCCAGTGGGACCTTACACATAGAAATGTCTGGTGTATTGAAAATGGGCTAAAATTAAATGTTAAAAAATTCAACATTGTCACACTTTATAGAAAAAAAACACACACTCTGGCTTGCATAAAGCACAGACATTGCCCTGCTTCAAAATGAAAATATAATTAAGATAATCCACACTCCTTTTATCAGCATGTAGCAATGTTTTTCAGAGAATCCTTTTACTTGGTGCAGCTAATTGCCAAGTGAGTATTACCTAGAGCTAATGATATTTTTTGTCCTCTTGCATTCACCAGTGATCAGACCAATTTTAGATTACAATGCCCTCATTGGGACATACGTCATCAAGCTTATCAAATAGTTGGAAAGAACCAGGTGGTTCCCTAGCTAAGTGGATCATGGTCTTGCAATAACTAAGTAACCAGAAAAGACTAGAAGCACTGTCTCTTTTTTTGTATTGTATGTGCTTCTCAGAGGAGACCTATGCCCTGCTGTATGAGCAATCAGGGACCTAGTAATCCAGGAGCTGTTGTACCTTCGCAAATAAAATAGTCCCACTAATTCCAGAAAAGAGATCTAAACCTGCTTCAACAGATCAATAAAACAAGGTGGGAAGACAGATTCATTCTGTCATAACTCTGGAGTAGACTACCTCTGCAGAGAAAACAGTATGATACATTATTATTCCTTTAAATGGGACCTGGATAATTGGATGGTTATTCATAAATTCTTTCCAGGCTTGACTAGCCTATATGTCCTTGAGATGGGCCAGACAGTCTAAGGTGGGAACTAGAAAGATTTAATGGTTGCAAGACACAATAGCTTTGAAATTCTTATTATTCCTATGATAAATAATGACAACAGAAATGTATTTTAAGGTGTTGCACCTGCACTGCCACTAGGCATCATGCTACATAATAATCATTCAACAGTGATCTTGACTTCATGTGCTATTTCACAGAGGTTTCTTCCAATATTGTTCCAAAAAAGATAGCCACATTCTAACTGCAGAGAAGAAGGATAGCTAGGGTCAGCACCCTTGTTAGGCTTAATGTTGCGCAGATGTTGTGCACATATATGTTGTGGCTATGGAAAATGTGCATATACATATGAAAATGCAACTCTGTAACAAATAATTTTGGGAAGAAATAAGTCCTCATTTTAAAACATGAAGGATGTCTGCAGTTCTCATTATATAATGAGAACTGCAGACTGCCTTCATGTTTCAAAAAGGGGACTCATTTCCAGAAAACATTTTTGAGACCCACTGATATAAGTCCTGAAACGCAGAGGAATTAAGTGCTATCAGGAGGAAATGTTTACTAAGTTCAAAATTGCTATATCTCAAAGGATGTCCCCTTTTCCAAGCAACATACAAACTAGGGGATAAAACAGTCACACAGACAAACCATTTAGTAAAAACTGCAAGAAAAAAATCCAGCCAAACTAGAGTCTCCACTGTGTAGCACCTTAAATCTTCTGTAGTAGAGGCCCATGGGGTATATGCAAATTACCACTTAAGGACACACTAGTGAATGCCCATAATTCTTTTATTTTTAAGTCTTTTAGGTACATTACTACCAATAAAGCCATGCCCCACTAATTGTCAACATGCATGTTTCAGCCTTTTTCATGACCTCATCAGTACAGTGTGTGTGGATTGTTGGTCTATACTTTTGAAACACAGAGCTTATAATCAAGCCTGATGTCCTTAGACGTAAGAGTGTCTGCAGGTCTGCAAAACATCCCAAACAACATCCAAGCCAAAGGGTAAAAAGGTCACACTGACAAACCATTCAGGAAAACTTGCAAGAAAAAAATTCAGCTATGCTAGAATCTTCACTGTGTAATACTTTTAACCTCCTGTAGTAAAGACCCATGGGCATACCTCTCAACCATACCAAATTCCTCAGTATTTACCAGTTTTGAGGGCAAAATATTGGGATGCCACAAATTCCCGAGTGGCCCCCTTAATTTCCGAATTTCCTGGTCTTTTTTTTTTTTGTTACCACTTTAAGTTTAAGGCTGATGTCACCAACCTTTACCAGCCTACAGAGACGTGTGTGATGACATCAGCTACTGCCTGCTGGGCTTAGAGGGAAATAGGGAATATAACAGCAATGGTGCTGGATGTGCATAAGTTTTGCAGAGTTCACGCACATGTCCCAGCCTCCAGGTAAGAGAACCATTATCCAACAGGCCAGTAAGATCTCTTTATTTAAGTCCAAGTTTTATTTTATCATACCACCATTGTTTTGATCTGCTGGCTGCAAGCATTATTCTTTCTCTTGAAGAGGGCAACTCATTTTTAAGTCTGTCTGGCCAAGTTGTAAGTCTGCCATTTGTGCATCTGCTGGCCATTTATCTGCTCATTAGAGGGATGTTTCAGTTTATTTGCTCTGGGTTGCCAAGTGTTTTACCTGCTGGCCTGTGTGTGTGTGTGTGTGTGTGTGTGTGTGTGTGTGTGTGTGTGTGTGTGTGTGTGTGTGACATACCCCAGTTAAACATACCTGGTGGTTAGAGGTAGTTAAGCACAAACCCTGTACCTTAGGTACAAGGAGCAAGAGCCTGAATTTCCTACCCACACCAGCTCTTTGTTCTGTTCCTCTTAAAATTTGTGGTTTTCTATCAAATTAGTGAGAAATGAATTCATTAAATAATGATAGGAAGACTGAAATTTAAATGGTTATCTTTTAGGAAACGCATGGGAACACAAAACATTTTATTCTAGCAACTTTTCTAACATTGCACAAGCAATGTTTAAAATGTGCCCCTGGTTTTGGGCCTTTGTCTCCCTCCCCAATGAAGTTTGGCTTTTTCCAGATTTCTTGTGCTGCATAGTTCCTCAGGGGGAGAGAAGTTTAGTGCTGCTTATGTGAAGTCTGTTTTTGTTAGTAGCACAACAGGTAGCATACTTGCTTTTGATGTAGAAGGCTCTCGGTTCTACTCCAACAGTATGTTGATGGATTGCTGATACTGTACTGTGTTGTACTTTTAAAGGTGGTGGATGCTGCAGTCCTGAGAATGTCCTCTTTGGCAGAGATAACTAGTAACTATGCACCTGTTATCAGTTTGCCATCCATTTCCTATTGCACTATTAGTAGCTTATCATTTTTTTATGTAACTGGCAATTTATCCCTCAAGGGAAACAGGCACTTTATTTGTAGATGAAACATTGAAATATAAAGTCGTTTGCTAGCATTAGTAAGAGATCACTTTAATGTGGAATTATTTAGATGGCTTTTACTTCTGCAGAGATTGTGCATATTTACTGATACTAGTGGACTGTAGAAGTTTGAGTAGACCTTTATGATGGAAATGTTCTGAATTGAGAAGTTTTGTCATTATTGGTTCATGCATTTTGTTCCATTGATTACTGGAAAATGTTCAAAACAAATTTAAAATGTGCTCTAATAAGTGTATTATATGAGGAATACAATTTAATACAGTCTGGAAGGTGTATCAAAGAAAACATGTATGTTTCATCTGCAAGGGGCCTATGATTTGAAAACAGCCCAAATTATTCTTTATCTGCCACTGGCCAGATGCATTTTCTTTGAATGTGGATCTCAATGCAGTTTCAATGAATGTGAGTTTCAAGGGCATATAAGTTTTAATGCTAAGTCTATTTTCATTGTGAGACTGTATTGGTATGTTTAGCAGATGTCTATTAGTGTTTGTGTTATAAAATGTAAAATAAAAGTTTTAAATGAAATCCAAATAATCATTGTAGAAGTAAAGCAGTATGCACATTACAGTGTTTACGGTAAATGGGGCAAAATAGCCAAGTAATGGACATTGGAATGGCTGCAGGGGGGAGGGCTTTGTATGTGGGGCCCCATTCAATCACGATTTTGTGAGGGGGAAGGGCGGCAAACTCAGACAGCCCTGGGTGGCACAAACTTTAGCTATGCCACTAATCAGTAGGGCATGGAGAATGACTTTTGGAGGACCTAGAAAACTATTATATTATTTTGCTAAGATTAGAATATTGCCTACCATTAAATGCGCTACTTTTACCACAAACCCATATTCTGCAAGTCACCAAAAATAAAATCCTAAGGTTCATCATATTCTCCCTTCCAGTGAACATCATTGCTATACATTAAAAAAAAATGGTTACCATTTACTACAGGGTCTGGGGCCATATTTGGGTTGTCTGTTCTTCAGTTTGTGTTTGAAAGTTGATATCTCACAATTCCATTGGTGTGGATGGGGTTACACAATAATGTATGCAAATTTTATGTTAATCAACTTACTAATTTGTACCTATTTTTCATGAGCCTTTGTCCAGATTTTTGATGTTTCAGAACTGAGTTGGATAAAAATTATTTTATATTCAGGAGAGAGGTTACCCTAAAGCATTGACTGATAGGATAGTAGATGAAGTGTATACTAAATGGAGTACTGTTTATATGCCACTGTTGGGTATGAGACTTACTACTGAGGGTAATGGGGTTCCTGTACAGCATAATAAGAGTTTATATGAAAAAGCTTGTGTATTACAGTATAACTATTTTTCCAATGTTATCAAGAAGGCTATTCGTGCTAACTGGAATATTTTCAGGACAAATCAGGATATTCTGAAAAAAGTGGGTGTAACACCAAGATATGTAAATAGTAAAGGTGCTAACTTTAAAAAGTTGCTTGAAAAAAAGATTGATCCTGGACAGCTAATGGATATGGGTACAAGGCCCTGTGGTATGTGTAGCCAATGTCCATATATCAACAAGGAAAGAGAAGTTATTTTAAATAATAAATTGCACAGTCAAGCTGTATTCAGTTAAGGTAATTGACCAGTAGGGTAGTATATTTAGCTTTATGTGTAACATGTTATCAATTTTACTTGGACAAAACGGAACGTCCCTTGAAGAACAGGATTTATGAATACCTGAATGATATAAAAAATAAAAAGCTTAATAATGCTTTGTACAAACATTCTCAGGTCTGTCACGGTTTTGATAAGTTTTTATTTGGTATTTTGGATATTGTAAGGTTTGATCCTGGAGGTGGGAACTAGATATATACATTAAGAAAGAAAGAAACTGAATGGCAGTTCAGATTAGCTACTATGTTCCCCCAAGTCTCAATGATTCAATTTCCATTACACCTATTTTATATGAAAGAACAAATGACATACAACAACATGTTATTTGGTTATATTTAGTTTTCATTATATAGGGTGTATGTTTTCTAAATACTTCATAATTCAACTTTGAAATGCTTTAGCATAGTATTTTAATTTATTTATAAGTGTAGGTTGCTTTAAATTCAGCATTTCCATGTTCTAATTTGAGATTAGTAACATGATTGGTTCATGATTAATTGTTCATAGTATTTAAAAATGTTTTAATCCATTTGTGTGTGTATTCTGATGAAGTCCCTCTTCTCTGAGACAAAACCGTTCAATATTATGTGTGTTTTAATAAGAGATACCCTTGGAGCTATTGGTGTGGATTTCTCAGACCAATTGTATTTTTGTTCAACAGGTTTTTGATGTTTCCAGGTTGCGAGGTATGCCCATGGGATATATGAAAAAAAATCCCTTAAGGGCATGCCAGTGTTTTATCTACATGTCTTCTGAACGCCCATGAAGTTTTACATTTTACGTCTTTGTGGGTACATTCAGGCCAATAAAGTCAACCCCAATAGCTGTAGGCATGCATGTTTTGGCCTGCACTTTGCTGTTTTAATTGCAAGATTATGAATAACTGTTTTGAGTTTTGAGACTCTTACTTTCAGTTCTCAAACTTTTCATAGGGGAGCAGTAGGTGTACATACCCCATTAAGATACAACTGCTATGCACGTTACTAGGCAGCAGTATGTATCTGTTCTGTACTGATCACTCTGCAAAGCAACAACTGTGCAAATTAAGACTCAAATAAAAATGACTGAAGTGATGGACATTTTGGTGTGGTACAGCATTAAGTGGTAACTTCAGCACATGTTATTAAGCAACAGGTGCGATCATTCTGCAAAATCAGTGACCATATGAAATTTCCAAATAAAAAGAAAAAGTATTGAACAGGTGGGTAATTGTTCTCCCACTCCTATACACATATAAAACTCGTGTTATTTATATTTAGACTTAACCACATCAATCTTCCTATGAAGTTGTGTGACATGCCTTGTACTTAGTACTTCTAGTTTATGCAATTAAAGAGAAGAAATCATTGTTTTCTATTTCTTTCGTTAGAATATTTAGTGCTTGAAAGCAGTAGTAACCATCAGAAAGGATGACATAGTAAATAGTTACAGGTGTGCATTATTCAGTCATATGGTAACCTCAGTTCAGGGATTAGCTCTGCCATTCCCAAAACATTATGGAACACAGCTGCTATACATATATAAGACCGCATTCCAGTCTCCAGCATTAAAGGTAAACAGCAAACACAGGTCATGCGCTCCCTAGTGCTGAATCTATCACTAGCGCTGCCTCTATGCCACCTCTTCCTCAGTAACTGTATCCACATTCTTCCCTTTCATCTCCTTATAACTTTATTTATAAACACTTCATGTCCTAAGTGTAGATGAATAAGACTAGCTGTGGGATATTCACATCTAAATATGACAATCCTTCTCCGGTACCTTTCCAGAACAAATTCCATTATTTTTTCTTACTCTATGACAATGTCACCAGTGTTGCTGTATTACTAGTTAAATTGCAAATTCACACATATGTCTAGCTTTTTAATTGTTTTGTGTTCTCTTCATTTTAAGGACAAGCATGATAATATTTCAAAACTTGATTTAAATACTTCCCTCTACTTCTACCTTATACTGCAGTCTCTGCACATCCGTGCTATTTTTAATTTCTGTAAAACATGCACTATTTCCCCTTATTATTTGTCAGAGCATCAGTTACATGAAAAAAGCACCCTCTAAATGAAGTGATCGGACATTGAGTAGAGGAGGGATAGTTACATTTAATATGCTTACATCCTTAATAAAATGAACTAATTAGGCGATTTTCTAGTTACAGGAAATATGCAATAAAAAGTATGCCAAACCTTGAAACCTAAGCATGAGTTGCCATTAATAAACAAATAATGCTAAACAGTATGTAGACAATGGCATAACTAGATTGAAAGTTCTGATGCTGAAAAAGGGATTACATTAGCTGCTTTTACATGCAGGATATTCAATTTGCATGGAAATGTTTGTATAAGACGTCATTAACCAACATTAAATGGAAACCATGAAAATATGCAGCAACACACTTGCCAGAAAGAATCAGTGAAAGCAAGGAATCACAGTAATTGGAGCATAAAACACTGGGGAGGGGGGACTTCAGAAGTTACAGTAATCCTAGTTTATGTCACTGGGGAGTTAGGGCTATAGAAATCACTTTAAACCTAGCGTATGTCACTGGGGAGGGAGGACTACAGAAATCACAGTATTTTATTTATTTTATTTTGCATTTGTTAACCGGGAGTGTCTGACTGAGCCGAAAAGGCCCTTTTTCAGCAGAGGCCCGGGGAGAATAGCTCCACATAGAAAAATAACAGATACATTTAGATATTTGGACATGATCAGTATGCAAACAAATTACAATAGACATTTTTTTACAGTGGTATGCAGCACATTAACAGTTACAGTGGAGAGAACAAACAAGAAAATATTAATTTAAAAATAAAGGTAATTAATAGATTTGTGGTGTACAGCTGAAATTTGGAACATAGGTAGAATACATACATAGTACACAGGTACAGCACATACATTGTAGATTAGCCAGTGTTTGTGAGTAAGAGTGAAAACTATTATCAAGTACTCTAGGTTTAGTATATGTACCTTATCTGCTTTCACTAGCCTGGGGAGCAGTCATGGCATTGACAACTTTGCTTGAGATGTTGCCTAATGAGTTTTTAAAGGAGGCTTTGGACGGTGTGTTTTGTATGCTAGTGGGGAGAAAGTTTCATTTTTTTAGCCACTGAACTACTATATAGTGTGTCTCCAAAGCTATTGTAGCTGCTGGTGACTTCTTGTAGTAGTTTGCTTGATGATCTAAGAGGCCTTTTGGCTGAGTGATGTTGTACTAGGTTTTTGAGGGCAGGACACTTATTGGGAAGGTAATAGGTAGAATGACAGAGGCAGAGCTGATTGTAGGTTGGGAGGTTGGGCAGTTCAAACCAGTGGAGCTGTCTCAAAGCAGTACAGTGATGAGTTCTATATGAGCAATTTGCAGCAAAGTGGGCAATTTGGTTATAGCAGGCTTCCATTTTGCTTAGTTCAGTTTTGTTGAGATTAGTCAGAATGGGAGATGCATAGAGTAGGCTGGATAGAAGTTGGGAGCGAGCAATGGCTGATCTTATGTCGTTGGTAAGAGATGGTTTGATACAGTAGAGTGATCCCAGTTTGGCATGTACTTTTTTAATAGTTAAGTTGAGATGACTATCAAATTTTAGGTGGGAGTCCATGGTTATTCCCAATAGCTTAGCATGTGCCACTGGAGCAATTGGAGTAGCATTTGTGGAGTAGATAGTGAATTGACTGTTATCAGTGTTTTTTTATAGAACTGATTATAATCATAAGCTGAGTTTTCTTTGGACTGAGGATAAGTTGGGCTTTGGTGAGGTAGTTTTCAACGTCAGAGAATGCTAGTTGAGTTGTTTGCAGGAGGGTCAGAATGTTTTGTGCAGCACAGGTTAAGGTAGTATCATCTGCATACTGAATGACAGATGCATGCTGTGTTGAGGTATGGAGGTCGTTTGTGAAGATGGGAATCACTTCTGTGGCTCTGCTCAACAGGGGCACAGGAAAATAATTTTCTTGGGTGGCGAAAGCCAGGGTACATTTTTGGCTAGGCTTATATAGACCCTAGGGCCAATAGCTTAGTACCTACCTATGAACCTATGAAGCTAATAGTAGTGGTCCTAAGATAGAACCCTGTGGGACTCCTATAGTTATGGGCAGCTGAGGAGAGAGAGAGAGAGAGAATTTTCCCATTTCATAGCGTGGTACATGTCAGTTAAGTAGCTTTGGAACCAGGTAAGAGTGGAATTTGATAGTTGATATTGGTTTAATTTGTTTAGCAGGATTTGGTGCAAGACTGTGTCAAATGCTTTGGACATATCCAATAAAAGAGTTGACACCTGCAGGCCTTCATTTTTGAGATGGTTTACTGTGTCTGTGAAGCAGAGGAGGGCTGTAGTGGTACTATGGGCAGGTCTGAGACCATGCTGAGTAGGTGACAGGATGTTGCTGTCTAGGAGATATTTTAGCACCTGGATATGGATGCATTTTTCTAGGATTTTGGCCAGGGAGAGAATAAAGCATTGGGTCTTTAGTTATTACGTTCAGTGGAGGTCACGCCTTTATGTATGGGTGTAACATAGGATATTTTCCAGAGTTTGGGCACATAGTTTTCAATAATTGATCTGTTTATGAGAGTGGAGATTAGGATAGCAATAGCATCTGCTGCGAGTTTCAAGAAATAGCTGGGCAGTAGATCAGCTGCTGTTGATGAGGTTTTTAGTTTGGAGAGCATGCTTTTGATAGAAGTGGTGGAAACTGTTTTGAGGGTAAAGCTTGTATTAGTGTTATTTGTGTTGGGGGGGGGGTAGTGAGGTTGGAACTGTCCTGTGATACTAAGGATAGAATTGAGTTCACAAAGTGGGAGTTGAATTGCGTTTCGATGGGAACTTTAGAGTCAGGGGTGGTTGGTTTGGGGGTAGCCTTTTGGGTGGATTTTAGTAGCTGGTTTACATTTTTCCAAAATTTTGGGGGGTTGTGTTGGTATTTAGTTTGTAATGTCATGTAGTAGGATTTTTTTCCAGTCTAATGCATTTTTTTGCACGGTTGTGCAGTTCTTGGTACTTAGTTAGGCTTTGAATTTCTTTGGTTTATTGACAGTAAACTCAGGAAGTATCTCTGGCCTTGAGGATTTGTTTGGTTTCTTTACTGAGCCAGGGGTTTGTAGAAGTAATAACCTTGTTTTTGCTCAATGGAGTGACAGTGTCTAGGTGTTGTAGAAATGTTTTGTTGAAATATGCTACAGCTTGTTCAAGTGGGAGGGTTTTTAGGGAGGTCCAGTCACAGTTACAAAGTAAAGTATTGAGGACCTCAGGCGAGAAATTTTTTGTGCTTCTAGTGGATTTATAGTTAGTGGTTTTGCATATGCGTGTTCTACTACGTATAAGGTATATTATGTTGTGGTCACTTAAGGTGTCTGGGAGACAGTCTATGTGGGGGTACAATGTGGGGTTGTTAGTTAGGACCCAGTCAAGGATGGATTCCCTTTTAGATTTTTATCACATCTAGTTGGAATTTGGACTAGCTGCTGGCAGCCATGGAGATTTATTAGATTCATTGGTGGTTCTGATATACAGGGGAACCAATCTAGGTTGAAATCCCCCATAATAAGGGTTTCTTGTGAGCAGAAGTAATCTTAGAGCAAGGCACTGTGGAGGTAAGACTATAGACATCACAGTAATCATAGTGCAAGTCACTATGGAGGCAGGAGTACAGACATCTCAGTAATTCCAACATATATCATTGTAGAGGCAGGACTTGAGAAATCACAGTAATCTTATTGCAAATTATGGAGATGTAAGACAACAGAAATCTGCAGAAATCTTAAAGTATGCAGTGTGGAGGTGGGACTACAGAAATTACAATAATTCTAGCATAAGTCACTGGGAAGTTAAGACTACTAAAATCACAGTAATCCTAGTGTAAGTCAGTAAGGATGCAGGTGAACAGAAATCTCAGTAATCCTAGAGTATGTGATTGTTGGAGGTAGGACTACAGAAATCACAGTAATCCTAGTGTAAATCAGTAGGGATGCAGGAGTACAGGAATCTCAGTAATCTTAGAGTATGTGATTGTTGGTGGTAGGACTACAGAAATAAGAAAACTCAAACGGCAAGAACACTAGTAAAATAAGAAAACGTAGAACAACGACTCCGCCACACAGCAAGTAATGTAACAATAAATGTTTACTGAACAAGTAGTTTAAGCGCTTTTCATCAGGACAAGTGCCTGACTTCTTCAGAAATAAAACATCTCATAACAATGCACATTAATATAGTTACACAATTAGTCACTCAGCTAAAAAACCTGCTTCAATTAACCAATTATACATTTAAAGACAACACTACTAATAATACTGCTAATCCATACAATAACATACTTTTACTAGTTTTAAAAAACACATAAAATTCAATGTGAAGTATCACCATTTTAAAAAAAAATTTTTTTAAATATTTTTTAAAAATGTTGCCAATACGTAATACTGTTAAGTTAAACATTGTTGTCATCTCTTGAGGCTCTTAAGTTTTAAGAGACTAGAAATAGAACACGTATCATTTATTCCAGGGTGGCAGTAAGCGTGTAATCTTACCTGCTATAATAGCTCAGTTTCTTCCAATTTTAAAGGTCTAGGTCCACCCCTTTGATCTATTGGTGTGTGGTCTATTGCAGTAAATCTGAAATTGTGATCAGGGTAAGTAGCCACATGTTTAGCTAGGGCATTTTCCAGTTTCAAATTCTTAATTGCATATACATGCTCGTATATACGATCCTTCAGCTTCCTCACAGTTTTCCCAATATAGAAGGCCGGGCATAATCTGCACCTAGCCAAATATATTACAAAGGATGAATTACAATTAAGTTTAAAACCTATTTTATATGTCCAATTAGTAATGGAAAAATGTGTAGCCTCCTCTATGTATTTACAGTAATTGCAATTCTGGCATTTATGCATGCCACCATTCAATGCTGGTCGCGTTTTCCTTGATTCCAAAATATCCTTCATGTTCCTCCCTCTCCTATATACAACACGAGGTTGACTACCTATTTTATTGTAAATACTTGGATAAAGTTTGAACAATTCCCAATTCTTAAATATAATATTTGTACATGTGCTACTATCCTGACTAAAAGTGGTAATAAATGTAGATTTGAATGTATCATCATCCATCACCTTAAGAGATGTTTCTCCATCAGTACATGTAACCTGACTTACAAAATTGTCAAGTACAACAGACGTATCCAAACTCAAATTATGTGGTACCCCGACCTCACCAGGCTCATCCAACAAGTTGTTAATATGGACACCGGTAGTGTTCATGATGTTATCTGTATTTACCGGTAATAGTGGTACATATACCTGGTGCTGTCTTTTTTCGGTAATTTCTTGGATCAACTGATCCAAAATACACTCCGGGTAACCCCTTGCCAAGAACATTGTCTTTAAATTCAGACATTCATCACTGAAGTCATCCTCCAGTGTTATCATTCTTGCAGCACACCAGTTGCCCCTTAACAACAGATCTCTTTTGTGAAAACGGGTGACAACTGGTAAAGTGCAAGAATGTATTAGAGTAAGTTTTTTTACGGTGTATTGTAGCCGTATAACAATTGAGGATACAGTTTTTACTCAAACACACATCCAAATATGCAATGTTCTCAGTAGAAAATGTGTATGTAAATTCTAGAAAACATGTACTCTGATTAAAGTATTGTATCAGTGTTGCAGCTTCACATTCAGTTATATCAACCATAATAAATATATCGTCGAGAAATCTAGTATAGTGTAAGAATTTCTCGTAATAAGGGTTTTGGTCTGAGAAAACATAGTTGGATTCCCAGTAGGCCATTACCAGATTAGCTATGCTACCACCACATGGGGATCCCATAGCTACACCTACTGTCTGCTTGTAAAAATCTTCTCCAAATGTGAAAAAATTGTATGACAACACCAAGTCCACTAATGTTGATACCAAATCAACTTCTCTAACTGGTGCATTATACTTCCTTAACATGAAGTTAACCCATTCTATCGCAATATCCTGAGGTATACTACTGTACAGATCTTTTACATCTACTGTTATAAAATTAGTCCCTTCATTAAATAGAACAGTACTAATTGTCCTCAAAAAAGACCACGAGTCTTTACAGATCTGTTTTTCTTTACGCACATATTTTTGAAGTATCGAATCAACTACCTTTGCACAGGTATATGTAGGTGATCCCCTACTATCAACTAATAGCCTTAATGGTGGATTGTATATGTTTGTATGAACTTTTGGAATACCAAAGACGCATACGTATCTAGGATAAGATATACTCAAATAGTCATGCGTCTTCAAGTCAATTCTGTTCTCAATAAACAAGTCCTCAATAATGTCCCTAATAAGTTTGTATGCACCATTTACCTCTGACCTATAGCTACGATCGTATCTGTCTATGTTCAATACTGTGTACATACATTTCTCGTAGTCATTGGTAGTAAAAAACACCAATCCACCCCCCTTATCCGGTTTACAAAACCGTAGGTTCTGGGTTCTAAGAAAATCAATACATTCTGCCTCCACATTAGACATGTTGTTGGATCCATAATTATGAGACCTATTGTTAACCATGTGTCTCAAGTCCAACTCACAACACGTTTCAAAAGTTTCTAATACTGGATGCAGTGGGGGGTTGAATGTGCTGGGGACATAAAGTTGGTCCAAGTTGGTAAAATCCATATGTTCACCTAACAGTATTTTAAAATTCAACTTACTTACAAATAACTTAACATCCAATATAGTATTGACAATGTTAATAGGTTTTGTTGGTACAAAACTAAACCCTTTTGAGAATACAGAAAGTGTGTCGCTATCAAATTTGACATCACTAAAATTGTACAAGCTAAAGTCACCCGAAATATTTTTTATAATTCCTGAAAGGGGTAAAAAACTAACATCCTCTGTCCTATGTAAAACTGAACAGTTGTTGCAGGGTGACTCAATTCCTGTACAGTCATTACCGATGGTGTGTTCAAAGTCAATGAAAGTTAGTGAATCACCTTCATCGTCTAAAGTCATGACATTTAAACACACTGAACTGCAGTCCTTATCATCCACTACTTGTTGTTGCCCCATCTTGGTACAAACCTCTGTGGATACGTGTTCTTGTTCTTGGGTCTCGCTCCTAAAAAAGAAAAACCCTGGTTGTTGTTGTTAACCTGACGAAAAGCGCTTAAACTACTTGTTCAGTAAACATTTATTGTTACATTACTTGCTGTGTGGCGGAGTCGTTGTTCTACGTTTTCTTATTTTACTAGTGTTCTTGTCATTTGAGTTTTCTTAGTTTTGATGGCTTCTCGTAGAACTAGCGAACTCGATTCTTTTAAACCGGAGGATACGCCGGTTATCCTTAAACCAAGTGCACTTGACATGACTGCCATGGGCTCATTGGATGTTGATACACACCCGGTCATTGGCAGTATTTTTGAAAAGATCAACAAGGAGCTGGAAAGCCTGCACTTAAGGTTGGATAAAATTGATGTTGAAAATCGCGAAAATCGCGATTTCCGAGAGGCATGCATTAAAACTGTGGACTTATTGAAACAACAGCTCCAACGTGATGGCGATTCTGTACGTGTTGCTGCCACTATACACAACCAAAGTCAACCAGTGTGTCGGGATCAAGCAGTGCACACTGTCTTGGAATTGGACAATGGTGTTGATGAACATTTGCCATTTGGAGTTAGCAGCCCTGTTGTTTCGTCGCTTGGAGCAGGTAGTGTTGGGAGTATGGTACAGCCTACATTGAACAACCACTTGGGTAATCCTTCCCATGGATTACCGTTGGTTAAGGATCAATTACCACTTCCTGGTACGTTTAATGTTCGCGATGGTGAGACTGTCAAAACTCCCAGCCAAATTACCAGACCTACAACTATTCGTAATGCAATGAATGGTACACAGATACTACAACTTCCCGAGGTAATGTCTAATATACCTCAATTATCGAATTCGCCGAGGCGGGCACCCACAATTAATGAAGGTAATAACACTATTAATTTTAACAATACTGGCAATATGCCGATGTGGCTTAACAACCAATTCTGTCTATCGGATGTTACAAGGTCTCATGTCTTCAACAACAACTGACATGAAAGTGGGCAGAATGATAGTAACAACAATACCAACGAAAACATTATGGCCAAGTTGAAAGTATTTGATGCATGCCTCTTAAAATTAAAGAAATTACAGCTTCAGGTAGCGTACTTGAATGAATGCCTTGTACGAAAGATAGTACCGAAAGGTTTAAGGCGTTCACCTTTCCCGACCGGTCTCGAGGCTGGTTCTGTGTTTCACACAGAACTAGTCAACTTGTTTGATAATCAAGGTTTGGAACTACTGGCTTTATTAGTCAAACACTACAACTGTTGGATTGATGAACTATCCCAACATTTGATGGTGCTTGATAATACGATATCTGTTGATATTCAATTCAACAGATACATATACGAATATGACCGGATATTTGCCAGTATAGATGATCATTTGTCCAAACTACACAATCAGAAAACTAAGAAACTGAACAGAGACACTGACGCTTATAGGAACGGGGCAGCTTACCCTAAACCACCTAATGGGCAAGTTTGGAGGAGAGGGTTTTGTTTTAGTTCTAATGAGACTTTACAAAGTCAAACTGTACCTTCCCCATCCCAGACCTCTGATGCAGGACACACGGGTGACCGCAACTTTAGGTCTAATGGAGGTGACCGCATGGACAATCCTGTGGTCCCTGGTGAGTCCACCAGTACACCATGGAGCCAAAGGTTGAGAAGTGGTAACAACAATTGTACGGGGGGTAATTTTAACAACAACAACCAGGGTTTTTCTTTTTTAGGAGCGAGACCCAAGAACAAGAACATGTATCCACAGAGGTTTGTACCGAGATGGGGCAACAACAAGTAGTGGATGATAAGGACTGCAGTTCAGTGTGTTTAAATGTCATGACTTTAGACGATGAAGGTGATTCACTAACTTTTATTGACTTTGAACACACCATCGGTAATGACTGTACAGGAATTGAGTCACCCTGCAACAACTGTTCAGTTTTACATAGGACAGAGGATGTTAGTTTTTTACCCCTTTCAGGAATTATAAAAAATATTTCGGGTGACTTTAGCTTGTACAATTTTAGTGATGTCAAATTTGATAGCAAAACACTTTCTGTATTCTCAAAAGGGTTTAGTTTTGTACCAACAAAACCTATTAACATTATCAATACTATATTGGATGTTAAGTTATTTGTAAGAAAGTTGAATTTTAAAATACTGTTAGGTGAACATATGGATTTTACCAACTTGGACCAACTTTATGTCCCCAGCACATTCAACCCCCCACTGCATCCAGTATTAGAAACTTTTGAAACGTTTTGTGAGTTGGACTTGAGACACATGGTTAACAATAGGTCTCATAATTATGGATCCAACAACATGTCTAATGTGGAGGCAGAATGTATTGATTTTCTTAGAACCCAGAACCTACGGTTTTGTAAACCGGATAAGGGGGGTGGATTGGTAGTTTTTACTACCAATGACTACGAGAAACGTATGTACGCAGTATTGAACACAGACAGATACGATTGTAGCTCTAGGTCAGAGGTAAATGGTGCATACAAACTTATTAGGGACATTATTGAGGACTTGTTTATTGAGAACAGAATTGACTTGAAGACGCATGACTATTTGAGTATATCTTATCCTAGATACGCATGCGTCTTTGGTATTCCAAAAGTTCATAAAAACATATACAATCCACCATTAAGGCTATTAGTTGATAGTAGGGGATCACCTACATATACCTGTGCAAAGGTAGTTGATTCGATACTTCAAAAATACGTGCGTAAAGAAAAACAGATCTGTAAAGACTCGTGGTCTTTTTTGAGGACAATTAGTACTGTTCTATTTAATGAAGGGACTAATTTTATAACAGTAGATGTAAAAGATCTGTACAGTAGTATACCTCAGGATATTGCGATAGAATGGGTTAACTTCATGTTAAGGAAGTATAATGCACCAGTTAGAGAAGCTGATTTGGTATCAACATTAGTGGACTTGGTGTTGTCATACAATTTTTTCACATTTGGAGAAGATTTTTACAAGCAGAAAGTAGGTGTAGCTATGGGATCCCCATGTGGTGGTAGCATAGCTAATCTGGTAATGGCCTACTGGGAATCCAATTATGTTTTCTCAGACCAAAACCCTTATTACGAGAAATTTTTACACTATACTAGATTTCTCGACGATATATTTATTATGGTTGATATAACTGAATGTGAAGCTGCAACACTGATACAATACTTTAATCAGAGTACATGTTTTCTAGAATTTACATACACATTTTCTACTGAGAACATTGCATATTTGGATGTGTGTTTGAGTAAAAACTGTATCCTCAATTGTTATACGGCTACAATACACCGTAAAAAAACTTACTCTAATACATTCTTGCACTTTACCAGTTGTCACCCGTTTTCACAAAAGAGATCTGTTGTTAAGGGGCAACTGGTACGTGCTGCAAGAATGATAACACTGGAGGATGACTTCAGTGATGAATGTCTGAATTTAAAGACAATGTTCTTGGCAAGGGGTTACCCGGAGTGTATTTTGGATCAGTTGATCCAAGAAATTACCGAAAAAAGACAGCACCAGGTATATGTACCACTATTACCGGTAAATACAGATAACATCATGAACACTACCGGTGTCCATATTAACAACTTGTTGGATGAGCCTGGTGAGGTCGGGGTACCACATAATTTGAGTTTGGATACGTCTGTTGTACTTGACAATTTTGTAAGTCAGGTTACATGTACTGATGGAGAAACATCTCTTAAGGTGATGGATGATGATACATTCAAATCTACATTTATTACCACTTTCAGTCAGGATAGTAGCACATGTACAAATATTATATTTAAGAATTGGGAATTGTTCAAACTTTATCCAAGTATTTACAATAAAATAGGTAGTCAACCTCGTGTTGTATAAAGGAGAGGGAGGAACATGAAGGATATTTTGGAATCAAGGAAAACGCGACCAGTATTGAATGGTGGCATGCATAAATGCCAGAATTGTAATTACTGTAAATACATAGAGGAGGCTACACATTTTTCCATTACTAATTGGACATATAAAATAGGTTTTAAACTTAATTGTAATTCATCCTTTGTAATATATTTGGCTAGGTGCAGATTATGCCCGGCCTTCTATATTGGGAAAACTGTGAGGAAGCTGAAGGATCGTATATACGAGCATGTATATGCAATTAAGAATTTGAAACTGGAAAATGCCCTAGCTAAACATGTGGCTACTTACCCTGATCACAATTTCAGATTTACTGCAATAGACCACACACCAATAGATCAAAGGGGTGGACCTAGACCTTTAAAATTGGAAGAAACTGAGCTATTATAGGAGGTAAGATTACATGCTTACTGCCACCCTGGAATAAATGATACGTGTTCTATTTCTAGTCTCTTAAAACTTAAGAGCCTCAAGAGATGACAACAATGTTTAACTTAACAGTATTACGTATTGGCAACATTTTTAAAAAATATTTAAAAAAAAATTTTTTTTTAAAATGGTGATACTTCACATTGAATTTTATGTGGTTTTTAAAACTAGTAAAAGTATGTTATTGTATGGATTAGCAGTATTATTTGCAGTGTTGTCTTTAAATGTATAATTGGTTAATTGAAGCAGGTTTTTTAGCTGAGTGACTAATTGTGTAACTATATTAATGTGCATTGTTATGAGATGTTTTATTTCTGAAGAAGTCAGGCACTTGTCCTGACGAAAAGCGCTTAAACTACTTGTTCAGTAAACATTTATTGTTACATTACTTGCTGTGTGGCGGAGTCGTTGTTCTACGTTTTCTTATTTTACTAGGACTACAGAAATGACAGAAATCCTAACATAAGTCACTAGGAAGGCAGGAGTATAGAAATCACAGTAATCATAGTATAAGTCAATAAGGGTGGCTGGAGTACAGCAATCTCATAATCCTAGCATATGTCATTGTGGAGGTAGGACTAGAAAAATTGGTGTAATCCTAGTGTAAATCATGGGGAGGCAACGCTACAGAAATTACAGACATCCTAGAGTATGCCATTTTGGAGGTAGAACTACAGAAATTACAGTAATCTTAGCATAAGTTACTAGGAGGCAGGAGTACAGAAATTTCAGTAATCCTAGCATAAGTCATTGTGGGGGCAGGACTACAGAAATCACAGTAATTCTAGTAAAAGACACTGGGGAGGTCGGACTACAGAAATCACAGTAATCATAGTGCAAGTCACTGTGGAGGCAGGAGAACAGAAATTTCAGTAATCCTAGTGTAAGTCACTATGGATGTAAGACTACAGACATCACAATAATCCTAATGTAAGTCACTGAGGTGGATGGATTACACAAATCACAGTAATGCTAGTGTAAGTCACTGGAGAGGCAGGCCTACAGAAATCATAGTAAACCTAGCATAAGTCAGCAGAGAGGATGGAGAGGCATTACTACAGAAATCATAGTAATGCTAGCATAAGTCACTGGAGAGGCGGGCCTACAGAAATCACACTAATCCTAGCATAAGTCACAGGGAAGGTAGGACTATTAAAATCACAGTAATCCTAGCATAAGTCATTGGTAGGGTTGCCAGCTTTCTTTGTGGCTAAAACCAGACTAAGGTCACGCCCCTCGCATCACCTATAACTCCACCCATTCCCACCCCCTCTCCCACCCATGATACGCCCATTTTGTGACATCACAGTGACATCAGCTGATGGGAATGCCCTCTTTTTCTGTTCCGAATGCCTGCTTTCAGCCGATTTACTATGCTTTTCTGTAAAAAAGCATAGTAAATTAGCCAATTTAACTAACACTGATAGTCTGTTTCCTTTTGTCAAACAGAATACTGAAGTTTGTACAGTGTTTTCCTGACTACCAGAGAATTGATTTGTGGATAGTCTAGAAAAAAACAGATAAGACCACAGGCAATACCACCAAACTGGCTTACCTAGTGCCCAGTGTCTGCACCTGATAGAGCACTCATCCCCTCAGCTAGTCATCAGAAGCCGAAAGAAAATCCATTACCTAAACCTGGATTTCACACCCGTTCAGTACAGGCAAAGGGAAAAAAAATCATTTGACTTTTCCTGTAACAAACAGATTTGTACACTTACACCTAGGATTACCACCTTTTCAAATGCCCAAAGTGGGACATTTTTGGTACAAACGTCAGATTTTGCAGAGCAAAACATACCCACGGCCAGTACAAAGGACAGCACTTCACTTTTTTGCCTAAATAAAAGCTTATTCTTATAGCATTTTAGTTGCTTATTCTGTTTCTTATAACATTTAGGTGTTTCAGATACAGAATAACTGTTTTATGCAACTATTACATAAAATATAGGAAATATTTTTGTCCTAAAATCTCAGGACATTTGCCATTTTTTCAAATTTTTTTGCAGGACACAACTGCCTAAAGAGGCACTGTCCCTCACAAAGTGGGACATGTGGTAACCCTACTTACACCAACTTTATATAAACTGGCTTCCTACAGCCAAGTGACTTTCTTGATGCAACTTAACCCATATGAAGCTCTGATGTGCCTTTTGGCACCATTATCAGAAATGCCAGTAGAGAAAAAGAAGACTGCAGAAACTGTCATTGTTGATCAGCCCCATCACCCTCCTTATGTTGCACACCAGTTGGCTCTCTCCTTTACCTCACCCTTGCTAAAACTTGTGATGGCAGCCACTCACAGGTCAGCCTCCAGATAGTCACTATGCTCACTTCTGATCAATGGTGCCATGATACTCCTTCCTTCATGTTAAATACCTTCTCCCCTACAAAGTCACATAGAAACATATATGCATTCCTTACATATGCAAAATGGCCAACCACCTGATCATGGCTGTTCCTTGAAATCTTGCTGACAGTGAAGATTTGATAATCCGTTGGTACCACAGACCGCCTCAAAGAATGTAAGATGAGAAGTTCAAATGATAGCTTTTCTGGCACATATTACCCATTTGCTTTTACACTTCCTTAAATTCATTTTCTGTAACAGTGTTGCACAAAATACTGTCACCCATTTATCACATCACAAAATGATCATTGTACGGCTGCTCTTCCAAGAGAGCCACTAATTCCATATAATCATCCTCCCCAAGCCCCACACTGCTCATTGTGTAAACAAGGTAAGATCCATTTTAACACTGGAGTTCAGGAACTCATAACAAAGCATTAGCTTTGCATTTAGCAATTTACTCTACTCTTAAGGAAGTAACAACATGCTTTGGAATGTCATCTCTTTTCAAGAATACTCATTTGAATAGCCAAAAATTACATATGTTTTACTTTATTAACTAATATTTAAAAAATGCATTGACAATAGTAATTTAAAACAACGTCCATAACTATATTTCAGATTGTAGACATGCTAATGAGAAAATAAGCAAGTAAACAAAAAATATTCTAAGCAACACCCGAATCCCAGCTGCAAATCAAAGTTAGATTTCAAGCCACAGTAGCAAAAACTGTCCAGTATACCAACACCCCCCCAAGCAGCATCACAGACGTGTCATTTTCATTCTTCACTTGTCAGAGAATAACCCTGTGAATTGTTACTATTTAAACCAAAATATAAAAAAGTCACAAGCCATTCATTAAAAATTGCAAGAAAGAGTCCTCACTTTATAATACATTAAATCTCCTGTATAATCTATTTACCTGAATTACCTACTGAAAAAAAAAAGAAAAATGTATCTGTGGACTCACTGGACTGTGAAGTACTGTTGGTGCTTACTTTTGTTCCTTCTACCTCCAAATCGTTCTCTCTGCTCAGCTCAAGAGCTCTCGTATGCTGGACAATGTCCTCTACCTGCCACATGGACTTAGCCCCCTCTTCAGAACTGCTAGCTTAAAATTCGGCATGACTACAAATTAGATTTAGTTCCACCATTCCACGCTGGTGTTGTAAGCATGTGCATGCATAATTCTCCTTAAAGGAGAAGACGGCGCTAATACTGCAATCAACGGTACCTGCTGCCTGCTGCTGTAATGGGAGGACGTGCATGGCACTCACTCACTGTCCGGTTTTGAATGATATTTGTAACCGGACAATTTCTTAGAAAACCGGACAGTCCTGTCCAAAACTGGACAGCTGGCAACCCTAGATTGGGTAGGCAGGACTACAGGAATCACAGTAATCCTAGTATAATTCATCAGGCAGGCAAGTCTACATAAATCACAGAAATTCTAGAGTATGCCACTGGGGAGGCAGAACTACAGAAATCACAGTAATCCTAGTGTACGTCACTGGGGAGGTAGGACTGCAGAAATCACAGTAATCCTAGCATATGTCATGGGGGTGGGAAAGCTACATAAGTCCCAGTAATCCTAGAGTATGCCACTAGGGGGTAGGATTACAGAAATCACAGTAATCCTAGTGTAAATCACTGGGGAGGCAGAACTACAGAAATCACAATAACCCTAGTGTAAGTCACTGGGGAGGTAGGACTACAGAAATCCCAGTAATCCTAGAGTATGCCACTGGAGAGGTAGGATTACAGAAAAAAACAGTAATCCAAGCATAAATCACTGGAAAGGCATGGCTACTGAAATCACAGTAATCCTAGGGTAACTCAATGGGGAGACTGGATTGCAGAAATCACAGTAATCCTAGCAAATGTTACTAGGGAGGCATGCGTACAGAAATCTTAGTAATCCTAGTGTAAGTTATTGTGGGGATAGGACTAGAGAAATCACAATAATACTAGTGTAAATCATTGGTTGGCAAGACTACAGAAATTACAGAAATCCTAGCATAAGTCACTGGGAAGGCAGGACTACAGAAATCACAATAATCCTAGTGGAAGTTATTCGGGAGGATTACAGAAATCAGATTAATCCTAGCATACATAAATCAGTGTAGAGGCACCACTGCAGAAATTGCAGTAATCTTAATGCAAGGCACTGGGGAGACAAGAGAACAAAAACTTCAGTAATCCTAGTATAAGTCACTGTGGAGGTAGTACTGCAGACATCACAATAATCCTAATGTAAGTCAATGAGGTGGATTACAAAAATCAGGTAATTCTAGTGTAATTCACTGGAGAGGCAGGCCTACATAAATCATAGTAATCCTAGCATAAATCAGCAGAGAGGATGGAGAGGCACTACTACTACAGAAGTCATAGTAATTCTAGCATAAGTCAATGGAGAGGCAGGCCTAAAGAATTTACAGTAATCCTAGGGTAAGTCACTGGGAAGATAGGACTAATAAAATCACAGTAATCCTAGCATACATCATGGGGGAAGTAGGGCTAAATAAATCCCAATAATCCTAGTATAAGTCACTGGGGAGGCTGGGCTACAGAAATCACATTAATCCTAGTGTAACTCACTGGAAAGACAGAACTACAGAAATCACAGTAATCCTAGCAGAAGTCATTAGGTAGGCAGGAATACAGAAATCACAGTAATCCCAGTATAAGTCACAGGGGAGGCTGGGCTACAGAAATCACAGTAATCCTAGTGTACATCACTGGGGAGACAGAACTACAGAAATCACAGAAATCCTGGTATAAGTGACTGGGTATACAGGACTACAGAAATCACAGTAATACTAGTGTGTGTCACTGAGGAGAGAGGGCTATATCTTCTTCTTCTTTTGGCTTTTTCCAGGTTTGGGGTCGCCACAGTGGATCACCTGTCTGCTCATGATTAGCAGTGGAGTTTTACGGTGTTGAGTTGCCAGCCCGGCACCCAACCTTCCACAGAAGGCACACACATGCACACTCTCAGACCTAGGGCCAATTTAGAGTGTCCAATCCACCTATAGCATATCTTTGGGATGTGGGAGGAAACCGGAGTACCCAGAGGAAACCCACGCGACCACAGGGAGGACATGCAGACTCCGCACAGAAGACACCCCAGCCGAGGATCGAACCGGAGAACCTCTTGCTGTGAGACGGCAATGCTAACCGCTGCACCACCATGGCCGCCCCTGAGAGAGGGCTATATAAATCATAATAATCCTAGAGTATGTCACTGGGGAGACAGAACTACAGAAATCACAGTAATCCTTGCATAGGTCACTGGGTAGGCAGGACTACAAAAATCACAGTAATCGTAGAGAACACCGCTGGGGAGGTAATATTATAGAAATCACAGTAATCCTAGCATAAGTCACTGGGGAGATAAGTCTACATAAATCACTGTAATTCTAGAGTATGCCACTGGGGAGGCAGAACTACAGAAATCACAGAAATCCTAACATATGTCATGGGGGAGGTAGGGCTACATAAATCCCAGTAATCCTTGAGTATGCCACTGGGAAGGTAGGGATACAGAAATCACAGTAATCCTAATGTAAGTCACTGGGTAGGCAGAACTACAGAAATCACAATAATCCTAGAGCAAGTCACTAGGTAGTAGGACTGCAAAAATCACAGTAATCCTAGCATACGCCATGGGGGAGGTAGGATTACATAAATCCCAGTAATCCTAGAGTATGCTACTGGGGAGGTAGGATTGCAGAAATCACAGTAATCCTAGTGTAAGTCACTGCGGAGGCAGAACTACAGAAATCACAATAATCCTAGAGTAAGTCACTAGGTAGTAGGACTGCAGAAATCACAGTAATCTAAGCATAAGTCAGTGGGGAGGCAGAAGTTCAGACATCACAGTAATCCTAGTGTAAGTCATTAGGGTGGTAAGACTATAGAAATCACAGTAATCTTAGCATAAGTCACTGGGAAGGCAGGACTACATAAATCACAATTAACATACCATAAGCCACTGAAGAGGTAGCACTACAGAAATCACAGTAATCCTACATGAAGTTACTGGGGAGATAGGACTATGGAAATCTCAGTGATACTGGCATAAGTCAGTGGGAAGATAGAACTGCAGAAATCGCAATAATCCTAGCATAAGTCACTGGGGAAGTAGGACTACAAAAATCACAGTATCACAGTAATTCTAGCATAAATTACTGGGGAGGTAGGACTGCAGAGACCATAGTAATCCTAGTGTAAGTAACTGGGGAGGCAGGGCTACATAAATCTCAGTAATCCTTGAGTTTACTCCTTAAATCACAGTAATTCTAGAATATGCCACTGGGTAGGCAGAACTACAGAAATCACATTAATCCTAGCATAAGTCACTGGGGAAGTAGGACTACAGAAATCAGACTAATCGTAGCATAAGTCACTGGGAAGGTAGGACTGCAGACATCATAGTAATCCTAGCATGAGTCAGTGGGGAAGTAGGGCTACAAAAATCACCGTAATCCTAGTGTAAGTCACAGGGGATTCAGGAATACTGAAATCACATTGCTTAAATCAATGGGTTGGCATGACTATAGAAATCACTGTAATCCTAGCATAAGTCACAGTGGAATCACTGCTACAGAAACGTTTTATACTGTTTTTGATGTAATCTTAATGCTGCAGACTGTATTGTTGGAACCCTACACCTTTCTTGTAAAATGTGTCATGTCATCTTGACAGTCCCATCCCATCATACTATAATGACACAAGTGCATTGGTACTGCAGATCAAGGTGTAATAAGAAAGTTTTTTTTTTTTTTTGCATGAGACTGGTAATACTTTTGTTATACTTTTCTGCATTGCACCTGTATCATCATTAGTCTACCTAAATTATTGTATTTATGTATATTTGCAGTTTTAGCATAACTTTGCATTATTGCACTATGTTGTTAGGTTACTTGTTTAGTGCACTGTTCTTCCTTGGCCTTCCATGTAAAAGGTCTTTTCTCACACTGTGGCTAACTCAGTTTAGTAAAACGGTCACAATATGTTACGCATTTTAGGAACAGAGCCAACCATTGTATATAGGAGGGGGCTTAATTTGAAGAATAGGTTAGAGAGGAAGCAAGTTAGAAGGATTACACATCCTAGAATCTCCAAATGTGGAAGGTATAACACCTGTAGATTTATATTGGAAGGAGATAAAATTAATATAAGAGGTAAAGATATTTTTGTGGACGGAAAATATACCTATGAAACTATGGGTGTAGTATATGGAGCATGGTGCCAGGGCTGTGAAAGCCTTTATATAGGAAAACCTGAATGAAAGTTGCATCAATGCATTTATGAACACTTTTACAATATAAAAATTAAAAAACTACAAATGCGTTGTTTAGACACCTGGAAGAACACCCTGAACATTCTTTTAAATTTAGTAAAAAACACAAACCACCACGATTCTCCAAATTTTATTAGCAGAAGCATGGCATAGCTATGGGCACATCTTGTGCCAATTGTTACGCCAATGCTGTTATGGTGACCTGGGAACAGGAATTTGTGATTAATGGTGCATATAAGGAGTTTATTTCATTTTATTGCAGATTTGTGGAAGATTTATTTATTTTGTGAAGTGGGTCCACTGAGCAGTTCCATGACTTTATGGACTATATTAATAGTAGTACAACATATCTACAGTTTTCTTCTGAAACATCTAGTACAAGTATACATTTTCGAGATGTGAACATAGGAAAGAATGGTGATGGTATTTATACAAATGTGTTCAGAAAACCGCGCTATCATAACCATCTTCTTCATAGAGGAAGTATGCACCCACCAGACATTTTTAAGAATGTAATCCACAGTCAAGCATTTAGGATGCCCAGGATAAGTGCACTTATCAACATCACACTAATAATTTGAGAAAATCATTCACAGAGACAGGCTATCAAAACAAAGAAATTGCTGAAAATATTGACGCTGTAAGGAAAGTGAGAGACACTAGTGCCAAACCCTATTTTTCCAACCAAATAACTAAGCTAAATGAGGCAGTAGTGCCACAGGATTCTGGTAGGGATATGAAATTGAGAATACTCATGTTTTATGCAAGTGATAATGTTAGGTATCAGAGAGGTATTGAGACACACCGGAACGTTCTAATGACTGATGAAAGTCTTATGGGAGTTTCAGATACCAAACCAAGGTTTATATATAAAAAGATGACATCCCTTAAGAACCTTCTTTGCTACCCTAAAACTCATAGAATTGAGAAAGTAAATAGGAGAACATTTCTCTGTGGCAAATGTGCTGCTTGCAAGTATACATACTACCAATGTGTTTTTACATCCTGATTAAAAGAAAAAAATATATATTTAATATATATGCAACCTGTAGTTCAGAACACATAATTTATTTAGCTTCTTGCACATTGTGTGCTAATTTTATGTTGGGAAAACAGATAGAGCCCTGCGGGATTGTATAAAAGAACATGTTTATTATATTGGTAAGGGCAGTCAAAATAGTGCCCTTTCTAAACATGTCTTGGAGACAGATTTGCACGCACATTTTTATTTATAGCTATTGGTACAGTATTTGAGAGTGCCATATGTGGTGATATTAGAAATAATACTCAACAACTAGAAGCCAAATGGATAATCAGGCTTAGAAGTGACTATGGGTATGGGTTGAATGACAGGGTGCCCATTAAACCTAAACTAAAGAGTAGGTGCCTACCAGATGAAGTAGCAGTACTTAGTATACAGTATTTGTGTAGCTACTGTTTTAAAAGGAGTTTATACTCATATTAGATATATTTTTTTTATTCATTTTATATGTTTTAGGTAGTGTGCATAATAGGTTCATAGGTAGGTACTAGGCTGTCTGCCCAAGGGCATTTCTAAGCCTAGCCAGAATGTGTTGGCTTTCGCCTCCCTTTTAGATTAGTTTCCTGGGCCTCTGTCCAGCAGGGCCACTGATGTGATCCCAGGTGTATATTTACGATTTCCCATCCACTCATCAAGATTTCTCTTGAAGATAGTCAGTGAGGGGGCTCTGCCTAACATAGATTGGGATTCTATTCCAGAACGAGGGAAGTCTCTGGGACAGGAATCTATCCCTCCAGCATGTCCTATTTATTGTTGTGCTCAAGTTTAAATCCCTAGAGTGTGAGGCTCTAAGAGATTTGGTTTTCCTTAGGTGGAGCATGTCCATTAATTCAGGATTTGACATGGCCTTGTACGTAAGGCAGAGGTCTCCTCTGAGGAGGCGGTAAGCGACCGAGTAAAGATGGAGTTTCTTTAGCTGGGCTGCATAGGGCATCTGTTTGAGGCCCTTGATCCTCTTGGTGATGTACTTTTGCGGTCTTTCCAGCTGTTGCAGGTGTCGAGTAAGGTACATCCCAAATGGGGCATTGTACTCTATTATGGGCCTAATGAGCGATGAGTAGAGGGTCACAATAACCTCTCTTGATCTAGATGCGAACCCTTTTGTGATTAGGTGGGCTACATAGAAGGATTTCCTAACCACTTTGGCAATGTGGTTATCAAAGGAGAGGTTGCTATCTACTTGGGTTCCCAAGTCCCTAGTTACATCTTCCATACTTAGTGGATTGCCTCCTATGTGATAGTTTGTGGGCACTTTATTTTTCCCAAAGGGGATGACTATGCACATTTTGTCATTTAGCTTAAGTCCATGATTCTGACACCAGGTATTCATCTCCGTGAGACCCTTCTGGAGAATGTCTGTGTCAGCCGGGGAGTTGATTATGGCCCCCAGTTTGCAATCATCTGTGAACTTGGTCAGCCATAGTCCTCCTGTGCTTGCCTGTACCTCAGAGAAGTATACACCAAGCAGGAGGGGTCCCAGGACTAAGCCCTGAGGGACTTCACTTGTAACAGGTTTAGAGTCGGACATAGCACCCACTACTCTGACCATATGAGTTCTATCCATGAGCCAGTTTGCAATCCATTTCATGACATAGGGGTTTATGTTCAAGCTGGTGAGCTTTTCTATAATGACAGACTGGGGAATGGTGTCAAAAGCCTTTGCGAGGTCCAGGTAGGCTGTGTGGACTACTTTTCCCTCATCTATGGCCTTGGCAACTGTTTCAAAGAAATCATCCGAGTTTAGGAGGCATGATCTGCCTTTAACAAAGCCAAATCGGGTAGGGTCCAGTGTCTGGAGGTTCCCAATGTCTTTCTTAATGAGTTCCATGATGATGCGCTCCATGGCTTTGCAGACCAAGCTAGTCAGGCTTATAGGGCGATAGTTCCCGGGATCCGTTGTTGCACCACCTTTGTGGAGTGGGATAACTGTTGCTGTACACCATTCTTTGGGTACATAGCCTGTGGTGAGGCTGAGCTTGAACAGTGAGGTTAGGTGAGGGGTTAGTTCATTTTGGAGCTTGTGCAGGATGCAGCCTGGGATGCCATCCGGTCCCATTGATGCTGTGTTCTTGGCTTTGGAAAGAGCTGTTTTCACCTGAGTGTCTGTGATGTCTGGCGCTCTACAGTCTTCTGGAATGGGCATGGGCCCTTTAGGGGGTGGGGGGGTAAGTTTGCAATGAACCTGTCAGCCAGGATGTTGGCAATGTCTGTTGGTTCAGTGTATTTTTTGTCGTTTTGCACTAGCTCAGAGCAGATCTGATTGCTGCCACTTAGATTCTTGACATAGCTAAATAAGGCTTTGTGATTATCTTTAGCATCTTTGGAAATTTTTCTTTCGAAGTTGGCCTTGGATGATATTATGAGGGATCGTAGTTTCTTGCTGGTACTGATTAGGGATGCCTTCCCTTTTTGGGATTTTGCTCTATCATGTAGTAGTTTCCTCCTTCTGTTGTAGAGCTTATTTATGGCTGGGGTCCACCAGACTTTTTTCCTTATTTTGGAGGAGTGAGTCTTTGTTTTACTTGGGATAGCTCGATCCAGGCATTCCTGTAGGTGCACATATAATGCATTTGTGAAGGATTCTGTGATTTGGACAGCATTATCCTTTAGCAGTGGGGCTTTGAAACTTTCCACCTCGATCTTGAGAAGTGTGAAGTTTGCTTTTGAATATTTTTTTACAGTTGTTTCCTTGACTGGGGGTGGGGTCGGGATGTGGATGTCTAGTGTGATTAGTTTATGATCTGATCTTACCAGCGATGGGTTTACATCTGGTGTGGAACATTGGTCACACATATTGGTGATGATCAAGTCCAATATGTTGTCACCTCTCATGGGAGTGGTAACCAGTTGTTCCAGGGCATTTGAGTTTATAAACTCTAGAAAGCATTGGGCAAAGGAGTTTGTACTTGAGTAGTTTTCCCAGTCTATGTTTGGGTAGTTGAAATCACCCAATATCATGGTTTTGGGTATGATCTTCATATTTTCCAGTGTTCTCAGGAATGCTGAGTGGGGGTCTTGAGACAAGGTGGGTGATCTGTAGCAGGCTACAAACTGAAAGGCAGTTTTGTCCACTGTTAGTTGCACATGGATGGTCTCCGAGGCATCTTGCTCTGCTACAAGCCTGGAGGTGTGGGAATCCTTAATGAAGATGGATACACGACCACATTTTGTATTTCAGTCCAGGTTCTGGGGCCAATGGTATGGTATGAGTTATAGCCTGGTAGTGCTGGGGTGCTCTCTGGAGCCCTGATCCAGGTTTCTGTTACTGCACATAAATTGATTCCCCCCTTGCTGAGGAGTGCCTCGAGTGCGTGCATTTTGAGGTTTAGACTTCTGGCATTGAGTAGCATTACCCTCAGTTTTTGTTGCTTGTGTTGTTTACAGAGGTGGGTTTGTCTTTTGAGCCTTGCCTAAAAAAGGCACTATGGGGGTGGCAAGAGCCTTAGCCAGTATTCGAAAGCTCAAGGGCGACAGGTGCAAGCCATCTCTTGCGAAGCAACGTGGCTTGACGAGCATGTTATCCCAGGCTGACAAACACTGGATCCCCTTTGAATGACACCAAAAGCTAAGTCAATTGTTAAAATTGATCATTTTATCTTTATACTGTGGCATCATTGTTGGTGAGGGCAAGATGCTACTCAGGGTCAGGGTCATACCGACCTGAGCTACATGATCAGAGAGCTCCTCTATGTCTCTTTTCATGTAATCCAGGGAGGTTCGTCTCAGGTCTTTCACACCAACATGGACAATGACAGTCATATTTGTACCTGTTATGGAGTGACCTGAGTGCTTGTGTTATGTGGTGGATCCTGGCACCCGACATGCAGCTTACAGTAACCTTCTCCTTGTTCAGTCTAGTGAGCGGGATGTCAGTGTGCCTGACAATAGAGTCTCCTATTACTAGTGTATTGGGTGTGTTGTTTAGCCTTAAGGGCTGTGATTGTGTGGCACACTGACTTTGTGAAGTATGTGTTTTGTGGTTGTTGTTGGTGGGTGGAGGTTGTTTGGATGTCTGCTTTGGAGGTCTCTGCTGCTTAGGCAAATTTCTATTTAGAGCCTCTGAGTATGTTTTTGTGTATTTATGTGTGTTATTGGCTGATGCCGATATGATTGGTCTGTCTGAGACTTGTAGTGTGGTGCAAGTGTTTTCCTTCTCCTCATGATTGACTGTTCCAGTCTTGGGTTGAGAGAGCTTTGCCCCCAGTCTGGCTGTAAAGTTGCATCTCTCGTATACATTTGTGTTTGTTGGAAAGAGGAGAGGGTTGTCTGTGTACATGAAGCAATTGTGGCATTGCCTCAAAATGCCCAGATTCACCAGCTGGACTGGAGAGTACATCTGAAACTGCCCTGTGGACATGCCTGTACAGATAAAATGAAGTTTTACTGATTGTCCAGTTAGGGATGAATAGAGAGCCCTGTACTTCTGTATAGTATAGGGAGTGTAGTGCTAGTGTTTATTAGTGCTTTCTAGGAGATTTGGGCAAGTGCTGGACTGAAAAGAAACTGTTTAGAGTGCTTAAGTTGAAAGTCTGACTGGTTCCAAGGGAAAATTGAAGAGCAGACTTCGTGGAGCTGGGAATAGTTTAATCTTAGCTAAATGGCGCTATGCAGAGGTGCGTGGAGGTGCGTGATGCACAAAACTGCGCAAAACCGCACAAATGTGGGTTTTTAAGGCAGGTAGATGAAAGAGATAGAAAGCCCAAAACGGCCAATAAACTACTAATTGCTGGGCTGAGACCACTCCTCCAGGGACAGATAGGCTGCTCAAAGCTCCCCACTCTCATTGGTGAACAGAGAAACTTCCTCCTATCCAAGTAAGGATATGGGCAACACAGGAACTTGTACCATAGCCCTGAATTCAGCAAAACCTGAAAACAGGACTAGACTAGCTTAGAAAAGGCGAGAAACAAGTTTTTTTTTTCTTTTTTTACAGATACAACAGTACACTACACAAAAACACTTTAAATGCTTTAAACAGGCTAGCGCACTTGAGTGTGTAGCCTACAACAGTTAAACAGATGCTTTTAACACAGAAGATGACTTTAAATGACTTTGAAAGTGCAAATAGCAAATAAAGCAAGTATTTCAGCAGAAAATAACTTTTTAGAGTACAGAAATGCTAGTAGATCACGTTTTAGGTGAAAACTAGCAGTCGCAGGAGAAAAATAAAAAAAAAATACTTAAATCAGTTGAAAGTCTCTCTTTGATTCTCTGCTGCTTGTAGTACTCTGCAGGACACCACGAGGAGCTTTGCTGAGTTGAATACAAGCGCAAAACCATGCAAATGCGGGTTTTTAAGACAGGTAGATGAAAGAGAGAGAAATTAGTCCAAAAAGGCCAATAAACTACTAGTTGCTGGGCTGAGACCACTCCTCCAGGGACAGATAGGCTGCTCAAAGCTCCCCACTCTCATTGGTGAACAGAGAAACTTCCTCCTATCCAAGTAAGGATATGGGCAACACAGGAACTTGTACCACAGCCCTGAATTCAGCAAAACCTGAAAACAGGACTAGACTAGCTTAGAAAAGGCAAGAAACAAGATTTTTTTGTTCTTTTTTTACAGATACAACAGTAAACTACACAAAAACACTTTAAATGCTTTAAACAGGCTAGCACACTTGAGTGTGTAGCCTACAACAGTTAAACAGATGATTTTAACACAGAAAACGACTTTAAATGACTTTGAAAGTGCAAACAGCAAAACAAGCAGGTATTTCAGCAGAAAATAACTTTTTAGAGTAAATAAATGCTAGTAGATCGTGTTTTAGATGAAAACTAGCAGTCACAGGGGAAAAAATGCAAAAAAAAAAAATTACTTAAATCAGTTGAAAGTCTCTCTTTGTCTCTCTGCTGCTTGTAGTACTCTGCAGGACACCACAAGGAGCTTAGCTTATTGTTAGGACTGTGTCTCTTTTAGAGTTAAGTGAAATGCATCATGTGATTTGTTTATTAGAGTATTTAATGCTGTATTCTTTATTCTTGTTTGTATCTGATGAAGCAGTATAATCTGTGAAAGCTCTCATACCTTTGTGAATAAAGAGATTTGAAGAACTGGAGCAGTCTGCCATTTTTGGGTTTACTTGTGTACTGGGAATGGTTTTAAATTTATCATTTTAGAAAAAGTGGAAAAGAATTCATGGAGGGACCATGGGCTATGTATTTGTTCAGTCAGGAATTGATTTGGCAACTTAGATTTGAAGCATATTGATATCCTGGTTTAAATGAGGCAGTTAGTACAGCCCTTATACTGAAGTTAAAATCAATGGAGAGGTAACAACTTTCAGTCTTAGAAAAAAAAGTTTTTAGTGTTTAGATTAGCTATAAATATATATATATATATATATATATATATATATATATATATATATATATATATATATTATATAGCATTATGCAGTATGGATGTATGGAGTGAACAAAGAAGGAATTGATGTTTTTTTTTTGTTTTGTTTTTACTTAGTATTTTTATAAAAGGCTGTACTATTAAGGAGCTACAACTTTAAAATTCTGGATCACATGACTTTTTTAATTTTGGATCATATGACATGTTGCTATAAAAGTATGAGTTTTATTTTATTTACTTGTATCTGAGGACGTTTTAATGGTTTAAAACGAAAGCGCTTATACTTCTAATAAAATCTAGTTTCTTAACGGTTTGTCTTGGATTTTTCATTCTAAGACTGCTGTTTTTGCTAACTCAGTTTACCAAATCATGTAAATAACTAGCTGATAGCATCTTAGGCTGGATATGTTTTTGGCCTTAAGACCTTCATGGAGCAAAGCATCCTCCATGTGATTCCTAAAACATATTTTCCCTATAATTGTTTCCAGATTGATTCTGAACAGAATTAAATTAGCAGCTGTTTTTAATCTAGGTGGGAACCTTCTCTGTAATATGGGAAAGTCTGATGAGAAATGTGTCCATGATTCCATGTCAGTGTTTATATCTGACTGTAATGGAGGAACATGACAGCTGTATGAGAGTTGTTAGTGCGAGGCTCAGTACTGCAGATTAGTATCACTAAAACCTCTTTCAGCACGCATTTACCTTACCCTTTCCTCATTGCTTCTCATCAACCATTAAGTTACTATTCATAAGTTACCATGTAGGAAGTATTTTCCCTTACATGGTGGGGCTTTCCCTATTGCAAAAAAAAAAAATCTTTGTAGCTGAATCACTATTAAGTGTTTTTCAGCAAAATGTTTTTTTTTGTGCTTTTGAGTTATTAAATACATTCGGTGAATCAGTATGATTTCCTGTAAATATTCATAATGAAAATGTACCTCATAATAAAATACCTTTAAGTAAACCAAACTGAATTCTGTCTGTATTAACAAAGTACCGAAAGTCCTGCTTGGGTTCTTTGCAAAACGTCTTTATACAGTAGGAAAGGACAAGACCAGCTTGGTGTCCTGTGATCATTTTGTATGACCTCAGGGATAGCCCAGACATAGTGATTATTCTTCAAATATTCTGTGCAGTACTGAAGCTTGTAAACAATGTCTATGTGACTGTGAGTCTACCTCATTGTTAGGAATAGTATGACAGTACAACCCTTTGGAATAGCTCTGTGGAAGAGATCTGTGCAGCTGAACGATCATTTGCCTTGTAAACCTAGAAGTCTTACTGTATGGGTATGGATTGTACTGCATGAAATTAAAGAGATACTTTCCAGATCTAAAATCAAAGCAGCTGTGTGATTTATGAGGGAATTATTTTGAATGTATCTCATGAGTAATAATCATCAGAAACTGTCAGGACAGTTGCAGTGACATTGTAAATATACAGCATCAGTGATGCGAATAGAAAGTGAGTGGATGAATATAAAACTGTGTCACTTTTAGGTTTGCACTTTATATCACAGCCAAGACAGTATTACAAACCTCAATGCTGGGGGGGGGGTGTACAGTTTAACCCCAATTTGACAGAACCAGTGTGATACTAGTAGGTTTAGCATGTTTATTTGGAAGACTAAAGTGGAAGTTCATCAGCAAGGACACACACTTAAAACAAATAAACAAAAATGGTACTGAAATTTAACTTGTTGCCTTTTATTGATTAAAATTGCATGCAAAGGAAGAAGAAAAAAGAACAGTAACCTATAGTGATTATACAAACTATTCACCACTGATGCTTAAGCTAGAAGGAAACACTGTATACATCTTGAAAATGACAAGGAAGATGCATTTGTATTTATTTTACTTGTAATATAGAGTATTACGATTGGGGCTCTAATCATAGCCAGCTAACCATGTATGCTGAGAAATTCACCTCAAGAGCTAAGCTTGAGAACTGAATCTTGGCATTCATGTTGTGAATATTTAATAAAAGGTTATGAGTTTAGAAACAATATAATTCATTGTAGTGAGTGCAGCTTTACTAAGCTCCAAGTGCAAGTTAGAGAGAGAAAGAAAGCAAGCAAGAGTATTTCACCTGCTTTGGATGTCAGTAAAGCATTTAACGCTATAAAACGGATAGCAGAATGCATCTCAACTTCTTTGCTTAAACAATTCTGGACAAATCCAAAAACAATGCAAGGGCAAATACTCAAAATCAGAAACATTTTTGAAAGATTGTTTTAATTCACTTAAAAAGTTAATGGAACAGCAGTTTATTCCATTTCACATCAATATGTATTTTAACAATACGAATTATGGAACTCAAATGTCTGGCATTATTGGCTATTAATCTTCAGTGATTTGCCAGAAAATCAGACATTTTACAAGGGTTGGAGCAACAAAATTAGGGAAAATCAGGGACATTCTGCAAATTCAGGGACATTTAAGAGATATGGACAGTGGGCAGAAGTGAAGCAATCCTGTATGGACCTAATAGCTTTAAACTCTGTCAGATCGCTATTTCTGCCAAAATGTCTGTTTATGGGTGTGGCAGACTGAAGTTCTAACAGCTTTTAGAAGCTGCTTTACCTTTTGCTGCTGTTCTTTGCTGGCCAGCACTGTCCACATTTAGTCCCTACCATGAGACCTGACCTTAACAGTGCTTGGATGTCTTTAGCAAATTTTTGTTAAGCACCTCTAAGAGCAGTTAAGATCAGGTCTCATGCTAGGAACATGATCAACAAGTTTATCTTTTTCCCAAATTCCAAACATAGCTGTGATGCTCTATGCTCTGGTACGGGAAAGTCTGTGCTAATGTAAACTTACTTCAGAAAAAGCTTACAAGCTAACAAGTTAATACCAAAATACTTAGTAGACAACAAGCACATTGGGAGTGGAATATCTTTCATTTATTTATTCATGTGTTTATTAGTGTTTTTATGTGTACATTCATATATGTATGTATTTGCCTTATATTTGGAATTAAAACAAAGGGAGGGGCAGTGAGGTGGTAGCTGTAAATGCTTTTAGATAAAAGTGAAAATATACTTTTTCAACTTCACTAACCCATCAATCACTCAATGGTAATATACTTATCAAATCCTAGGCACATTAACAATAAAAAGCAAGAATCAGAAATTTCCAAATCAGAATCACAGGCCTAAAGTAGATGCCCTATGCTGACCGTCTAAAAAATCTCCACCTATACTCTGTCACATATCATCTACTCAGTGGCAATCTCTGCTTAACATACAAGGCAATGTCAAACCCAGAGCTGTTAGACATTCTACACTTAAAGAAATCCCACTCCTTCAGAGACACATGCTCCAGGGATCTAAACCTTGTCATCACAATGAACAAAACATGCTGGAGGGATAGGTTCCTGACCCAGAGACTCCCCAGACTCTGGAATAGACTGCCCATACATGTCAAGCAGAACGCCTCTTTGGCCCTCTTCAAAAGGAACCTTGATGATTGGATAGGAGATAGGAAATTCACCCCGGGGATCATGTCAGTCACCCTGCTAGATCATGTCAGTTGCCCTGTTAGACAGGGGTCCAGGGAAGTAAACATTAAGGGCGGCGCAGTGGTGCAGTGGTTAATGCTGTTGCCTCACAGCAAGAGGTTCTCTGGTTCGATTCTCGGCTGGGGTGCCTTCTGTGTGGAGTTTGCATGTTCTCCCTGCATTTGCGTGGGTTTCCTCCCACATTCTAAAGACATGCTTCTGGAGTGTTTCTCCCTGGGCCTCCACTGAAAACAGGATCTGTGGAACCTAGTTGGACTTTCCTGGTCAATAAATGTTAAATAATAAAAAATAAATATTGTGGGAAGAAATAGCCAGGGAATTGTTATGGCTAGGCTTGTATAGGCCCTAGGGCCGATAGCCTAGTACCAACGTATGATTAATACTGAAAACAGTTTTAGTAAATGAGTTGATTCAGAACCGGATGCCTGCCTTTCTCCATCTTTGGGCCAAGAACCCTTATAATACTACTATTGCTGCTGGTGCATTTATCTGTCAGGCATTTCCTGTAACACCACAAGTTCTACTAACTGTGGCACTGTCATATGAAGTATCACTAGTTCTAACTGTGGCACTGTCATATGAAGTACCACAAGTTGTACTAACTGCAGCACAGTGCAGTATGCAGTATCACAAGTCCTACTAACTGTGAGACTGTCATATACAGTATCAGTGGTGGAATGTTCCACTAATATTGAACAGCCTTTCTTTGAAGCCTGTTAATCTCTTTGCAAAATGTTGCTGCCACATTTGTCTTGCATTCATCTGTTACTGGACAGATGCAGGTGATACAGCAAACACTGGGAGTAGCTATTGTTACTGCAGCATAATAGTTGGGTGGCAGTGATTCTATTCATTAACTTTCTTAGGTTTTGGGGGGTTACTAGGGGCTGAAGAAGATGACCATATTATCTTTAACCTTGTCCCACTCATGGTCTGCCCTTAACTACCTCTTCTATTGCAACACACTACTCAAAAGCAGTTGCCACAGAAGCAGTTGCCACTGATTGTAAAAGGTTTATACAATTCTGCAGTGCGGTAAGTCCTTATCTGGTGCACACTGTATTTATTCCAGCACAATTCTTTTAAACTTATGATGTAATTACCAATTGCTCTCATACATAAAACTGACCTGTACTATACAGGATTTTTGCTGCTGTGCAGAACTGTGCATATGCATTTACTATATATGACCATGGAACAGTGATAATTTAACCATTTTTCTGATGCTTGCGGGAGGCTGGGGTCTTTCTCCGCCTGCAGTTGTCACTTTGAGTATATATTTGTAATTCTAAATTGTAATTTTGAGACTACATAAGGCATAAGGGGCACACATTCTTACTGTAGGCTTCCTTGACTTGTGGGTTTCAGAGTGTTCTGCTGTGGGAAGGTCTGGGGTATACTACAGCATCTCTCACTAAGGAATCGTCTAACTTCATCGCTTGAGCGCAGTGGAATGTGTGAATGCCCTTGCTTTGCTGCTGCCCTCTGGATCAGTGGGTCTCAAAGTGCCATGCTATGGATGAGCCTGGGGATGTCATGACAGCACATTTCACTAAGCAGATAGTGCTCACTGTTTCTTGTGACTGCTGTGACTGCTGCTTCTGGGACACCTGTTCTTGCCCTCCTTCTGCTATCTACACCTGCCTATATTCTCTAAACAGTAAAAGGGGCAAGTAAATATTACTTTGTTCAAAATATTAAACTGTCACAAGCATGTATTCTGTAATCTTTTGTTAGCCACTTCGTTTATCTTTGGCAGTGATACTAACTGAAAACTCCTTCTTGCTTTAAGTTCTCTGCTTAACTCAAACAATAAAACACGATATTTATAGTTTTTGCCATTCATTTCTGATCTTGCATCTTTAGCAAGTAAATTTCTATTTTTAGTGCATTTTTTGCATATATTAGTCAGATCTGATATATCACTTTTGACATTGTATGGGTTAGTCCCCAATTAATTTACAACATGTTGAACCCATTGACCAGCCTTTCACTCACTGCAGTAGTTGTTTGAATCATTTCTGCCTTCCCGTTCTGTAAGTCAATTGTTTAATAAGACAGTAAGTGGGAGTTTATTTCTCACTGTAATGAAGACACTTTATCTCCTCTGATGTTGCATGATACATGGAAAATGAATGAGGTCAAGATGCAGAAGCAGAAATCTCTAAAAATAATTAACTTCTCTGAGGGCCTTTGTATGTGTGTGTGTGTGGGGGGGGGGCTGCATTAGAAGGAAGGAAGTATGGAGCAGGAAAGGAGATGGCTGGAACTGTTCTGGGTCACAAACATTCCTATCTTACTATTGAGATCCAGATGCTGTTTAGCATACACATCAGAAAAAATATATTAATTCAGTGATATGCATATCTGTGATGAAGCACAGAAACATTATCTAATGACAGATGACATTTAACCCCTATAAGCTGCTTATCTTACTTAGCCAGATTTCTTTCTACAGCTTTTTTTCTAAGTTATGATTGATCTTGCCTGTCGCATTCACTCTAGATTTCCACTTCTAATTTTGAATCAGTCTTCACCCCTGGAAGATTGCTTTGTGCTTTCACTGCTCAATTGCCCCCCCCCCCCCCCACCAAAAAAAATGTTTCATCATATTGTTAATCTGCTGGCCATCTTTGTGTGATTTGCAGCTTTCTGTTTAGCTCACATTTTGAAACGTTACCCCTTTGGACTGTGTAGATTCCATTAAAGCATTTAAATATTTCTATCATATCTCTACTTTAGGGTACAGATATTTATGTTTCTCTTAATATAGCTTCTGATTCAGATGGTGATACCTGTCAACTGTACAGATTTACGCAGAACGTCCAGATTTTTGCCTCATATTTTTTATCTGTTCCTCATAAAATTAGTGATTTTCTGGCAAATCACTGGGATGATCTGAGGGTTGAAGTCACTAAATAATAGTATATATATTTGTGTTTCAGACTTCATATTCTTCAGAAAAATGCATGCCAAGTCAAATCCTGTTATTCTAACAACTTTCTCAGTTTATAAGAGCAACATTTAAAATCTGTCCCTATTTTTTGGGCTTTTATCCCCCCATTCTGTTAAGCTTTGTCCAGATTTTTTTTTTTGTGCTACGAGGTTGGGAGGTATGATGCTGAATATTTGGGATGGGTTAATTTTACCTGAGAAATTATGCAACTACGTTTTGGACTTTTAAGTCATAAGTAGACAGAAGTTAACTATTGCTCTTCAACTGCTGGTACAAACAGGTCCACTAAATTTAGATATCTGGTTTATGCCATTTCTCTGTTCATTTTCATTTGTCTTGTTCAAGTTTAAAGCTACTTATGCATTGAGGTTTAACAAGATGCGCTGCTTAGTTTTTGTTTTTATTTAATTTTTATTTTTTGGTACAGAGTTTTATAATTTAGTTTTAGAGATTGTATCTGGTGACTTATTTACTATTAATTTAAGTATGTGTGCACAAGAATAGTGTACTGATAACTATTGGCTTTTAACTTTGAAATAGTTGCTGCTCAAATTAACGTGCAAATATTTAATGGTTTACTTATTTTAATGGTAAGCAGTTACTGTGTTTTATATGTTAGTGTGACTAGTTAGAGGCAACATTATCATACAAGCAAGGTAAGAGGTGCTGGTAATGGAGAGATATCATTCATTTCTCCTGATAAATAGTGTGTGTGTGCGTGTGTGTGTGTGTGTATGTGCGTGTGTGTGTGTGTGTGTGTGTGTGTGTGTGTGTGTGTGTGTGTCTGTGTGTGTGTGTGTGTATGTGTGTGTGTGCAAAGTAATTTTGGATAGGTTTCAATTACTGCTAGTAAACTGCACTGGAAGGCCCTCAGCTCTGTTTGAAGTAGGTGAAATCCTATGGAAGCAGTGAAAATAATTCTGATATGTAGCAGTACAGTATAAAGCTTATTGGAGTGTAGCAGATGTTGGCTATTAACTGAGACATTAGTGTACATTTACCACAAGATCTTAAGGCTGGTCTCTAATCTAATATTATTTCCTTGTCAGATGTTCTTATTTAAAGCTTATATCATCACATGAAAAGTTGGCAGCAGAAGTGAAGAGTGTAAAATTATAGTCCCTGTCCATCACACAAGGAATGAATAAATAAACATTGAAGATAAATATGTGAAGTTGAAAGCACATACTGGAAAAAAAACAGTATACTCTTAGCGAGTAAGTGAACAGAACATCACAGAAATCAGTAAACTGTTGTGAAGCCAGTACTGACACCTTTTTGACTAGAAATATAAAAAGAGTATGAGGTGCTGAAGTGTAAGGTGCTAATAAAGAAGAAAATAAAATATATGTAAAATTACAGGTATTTGGAAAAAGCAGTCGGAATAAAGTTAATTTAGATGGGAGAGAAGTAAAGCATATTGTGAAAATGCTGCTAGAGAAGGTTAGTATATTGTGTGTGCAAGAGACCAGATGGAAGGGGAGCAAGGCTAGGTGTATCGGAGATGGTTTCAAATTGTTTTATCATGGTGTGGATGGGAGGAGAAATGGCGTAGGCATTATCCTGAAGAAACACTATGCTAAGAGTGTTTTGGAGGTGAAAAGAGTGTCGGATAGAGTGATGTTTATGAAGCTGGAAATTGATGGTGTAATGATAAATGTTGTTAGTGCATATGCTCCACAAGTTGGGTGTGCGATGGATGAGAAAGAAAAATTTTGGAGTGAGTTGGATGAAGTGGTGATGACTGTACACAAGGGAGAGAGACTGGTGATTGGAGCAGATTTCAATGGGCATGTCGGTGAAGGGAACAGAGGGAATGAGGAAGGGATGGGTAGGTATGGTGTTAAGCAAAGGAATGCAGAAGGTCAGATGGTAGTGGATTTTGCGAAAAGGATGGACATGGCTGTGATGAGTACATATTTTAACAAGAGGGAAGAGCATAGGGTGACATACAAGAGTGGAGGAAGATGCACACAGGTGGATTATATCTTATGTAGAGGGGCCAATCTGAGGGATATTGAAGACTGTAATGTGGTGGCAGGGGAAAGTGTAGTTAGGCAGCATAGGATGGTGGTTTGTAGGATGACACTGGGGATCAAGAAGAGAAGGATGAGTGTGAGGGCAGCACCAAGGATCAAGTATTGGAAATTGAAAAAGGGTAATTGTGAGGTGATATTCAGGGAAGTGTTAAAACAGGCACTGGGTGTTAGTGAAGAGTTACCGAATAGCTGGGTAACTACAGCAGAGCTAGTAAGAGAGATGGCTAGAAAAGTGCTTGGTGTGACATCTGGAAAGAGGAAGGAGGACAAGGAGACCTGGTGATGGAATGAAAAAGTACAGGAGAGTATACAGAAAAAGAGGTTGGCGAAGAAGAAGTGGGATTGTCAAAGAGATGAAGAAAGTAGACAAGAGTATAAGGAGATGAGGTGCATGGCAAAGAGAGAGGTGGCGAAGGCTAAGGATAAGGCATATGAAAAGTTGTATACAAGGTTGGACACTAAGGAGGGAGAAAAGGACCTGTACCGATTGGCTAGACAGAGGGACAACGCTAGTAAGGATGTGCAGCAGGTAAGGGTGATAAAGGATAATGAGGGAAACGTACTCACAAGCTAGCAGAGTGTGTTGTGCAGATGGAAAGAGTACTTTGAGGGGTTAATGAATGAAGAGAATGAGAGGGAGAGAAGGTTGGATGATGTGGGGATAGTGAATCATGAAGTGCAGTGGATTAGCAAGGAGGAAATAAGGATAGCTATGAAGAGGATGAAGAATGGAAAGGCTGTTGGTCCAGATGACATACCTGTGAAGCATGGAGGTGTTTAGGTCAAATGGCAGTGGAGTTTTTAACTAGATTGTTTAATGAAATCTTGGAAAGTGAGAGGATGCCTGAGCACTGGAGAAGAAGTGTTTTGGTAATGATTTTTAAGAATAAGGGTGATGTGCAGAGCTGTAGTAACTACAGAGGGATTAAACTGATCAGTCACAGCATGACGTTACGGGAAAGAGTAGTGGAAGCTAGTTTAAGAAGGGAGGTGATGATTAGTGATAAGCAGTATGGTTTCATGCCAGGAAAAAGCACTACAGATGCAGTGTTTGCTCTGAGAGTGTTGATGGAGAAATACAGAGAAGGTTAGAAGGAGTAGCATTGTGTCTTTGTGGATTTAGAAAAAGAATATGACAGGGTGCCTAGAGAGGAGTTGTGGTACTGTATGGGGAAGTCAGGAGTGCCAGAGAAGTATGTACGAATGGTACAGTATATGTACAAGAGTAGTGTGGTCTGCGGTGGGAGTGATGGATGTGTTTAAGGTGGAGGTGGGATTACATCAAGGATCCGCTCTGAGCCCTTTCTTATTTGCAATGATGATGGACAGGTTGACAGACGAGATCAGACAGGAATCCTCGTGGACTATGATATTTGCAGATGACATTGTGATCTGTAGTGAGAGTAGAGAACAGGTGGAGACGACCCTGGAGTGGTGGAGATATGCTCTAGAGAGAAGAGGAATGGATGTCAGCAGGACTAAGACAGAATATATGTGTGTGAATGAGAGGGAGGATAGAGAAATGGTGAGGATGCAGGGAGTAGAGGTGGCGAAGGTGGATGAGTTTAAATACTTGGGATCAACAGTTCAGAGTAATGGTGAGTGTGGAAGAGAGGTGAAGAAGAGAGTACAGGCAGGGTGGAGTGGGTGGAGAAAAGTGTCAGGAGTGATTTGTGACAGATGAGTACCAGTAAGAGTGAAAGGAAAGGTCTACAAGAGGGTAGTGAGACCAGCTATGTTATATGGGTTGGAGACAGTGGCAGTGACAAAAAGACAGGAGTCAGAGCTTGACGTGGCAGAGTTGAAGATGTTAAGAGTTGCACTGGGTGTGACAAGGATGGACAGGATTAGGAATAAGTATATTAGAGGGTCTGCCCAGGTTGGAAGGTTTGGAGACAAAGCCAGAGAGGCAAGATTACATTGGTTTGGACATGTGGTGTGGAGGGATGCAGAGTATATTGGGAAAAAGATGCTAAGGATGAAGCTGCCAGGTAACAGGAAAAGAGGAAGGCCTAAGATAAGGTTTATGGATGTGGTGAGAGAGGACATGCAGGTGGTTGGTGTGACAGAGCAAGATGCAGAGGACAGGAAGAAATGGAAACAGTTGATCTGCTGTGGCGACCCCTAACGGGAGCAGCCAAAAGAAAAAGAAGAAGAAGGTGCTTCTGAAACATGAATAATTAAAATATAAACAAGAAATGTGTACATTAAAAGGAATCATCATCGTAATTTTTTTCTGCCCCATATTGTTTCCTTATTTTCTATGTACTAAGGATGAAGAAAAACAAACACAGTAGACTTCCTCTTACCCAGCCATCTTTAACTGACCTCCTGTTTAACCAGCCATCTTTAACTGGCCTCCTGTTTAACCAGACATCTTTAGCTAACTGCAACAACTGCTGCAGCATCTTTAACTAGCTGGCCTCCTTTTTAACCAGCCGTCACATCATTGCCACATCCCTAGGAAAAGCCAACAGAGAAGAACAATACTTCTGCCTCCTCTGGGCTAATTAATGACAGACATTTCAGTTTTAGACTTCTTATTCATTAGAAAAATGTATAGTAACACAAATCCTGTTATTCTAGTTGATGTATAAACTATAAACGTTATTTTGTATGTTTTTTTTCTGATTAACCAGCTATTTGTTTATCCAGCCTAAGATCCAGTCCCGGTGAGACCGGATAGGAGGGAGTCCACTGTAGCTTGTTAATAAAGACAACAGGTACTCCATTAAACAGTCAGAAAATGTAATGACTTGGAACATTCCTGAAAAAATATTCACAGTAAATGTTGCGGACAGTATACCAGTACACAGTGAACAAAAACAATAAACTGCTAAGTATGTGCCTCTGGCATAAATGTTTTAAAATTATATCTTAAAATAACTGTACCAACACTTAGGCACACTCTTCCCGAAGACTAGCATTAATATGGTTGTTTGATTTTTTTGGTCTGGATTTATATGGCTTCACAGTAAGTCTGGAATATCCACAATAAGAGTCTTGTCCATATCTGAATGAATGAAAATAAGTGAAATTATGAGGAAAATATCAAGCAACATGTAAATCACACGCAAAATGGACCTTTGTACTCTTGGGAACTGTGTGAGAAGCCATGATCCAGTTTGCAAATGGATCGTAATGGCCCATTCCTTGAAAAATATTTCTGGTTTTCATTGTTGCTAATTTAGAGTAGATGGACATGCATGTGGTAAACTGCTACTTTGCATATGACTACAAGAAAAAAATGATAAGAGGTGTATTCTGTTCAGAATACATTTCAGATCTTGTTTAATCATAATATTTGCAAATGTTATGAAAAGACTTTGTCATATAGCAAGTGTCCCATTCCATGTTTCATTTGAAGACGGTGATACAGGAAATGAAAGGTAAGATTTCTGAAATGAAAGAAGATCATCCTGGTTCACAGAGGGTATAGGTGATAGTTCATCTCTGAGGAGGCATCTTGATAAAATGAGGGTAATACTCACAGACTGAACTTGTAGGTAAACATGGGAAAAGAGTGAAAAGATTCCCTAAGCAGCACAAAGGTGCAGCATGCATGCTTGTGGTCACATCTGACAAAACTGTGGAAAATGAAGTTGATAAACCTGCACCTACTCCTGTTTTGGTAACCAAAGGCAGTGAAGAACTCTTGCTTGTTCCTGTGGTGAAAGAAGATAGAGATATGTCAGACTTTCTGGTGCCACCTCAGGAAAGCATCCTACACATGAAAGATCTTACTCTAGTCAGATAATGGTATTATTGTAGTAAATGGGCATTACTTGTCATTTTAGTCTTGAATGCAACTATACTTTTTTCATTCTGTTCACTCCTGCATTCACTTTAAAAGCAACCTAGGATCTGCAAGGCATTTTAGCAATAGAAAAAAAAATGGAAAAATCATTTTAGAATTCTGATTATGTGCATTTAACATAGTAGGAAAAAGTAAGGATCAGCAACTTATTACTTTTCCTTTACCATGCTTTAGATGACAGAAGATGCCATAAATATATTTAATACATGTAATCATACTAAAGTGTACCTGTTTGGTATTTATGTTACAAAGGGCAAGTTTGAGTAATAATGTCATCATAAAAACATCTTATCAAATTTACATTTTGTTTTTCATTAGACATCAAGGGCCTTAGACATCTGTTGATGCCTGTGTGACTGAAATGAGACAAAGTGCTAAAGACTGGGAATTTGGAAAGCTGCGTGTTTCATTGCTATAACAGAACTGCTGTTAACATAAAGCATGATACAGTGAGATGTAAACGTTTTGAAGAGAAGTAATTAATATTTAAATATTCCAGAAGTACATTTATGTTAAAAATAATAAGAATACATTTGGTGAGGCATAGTATAATACATAACATTTTTCAAAGTATGTGATAGTAAAAGATCTTGTTAAGTGTTTGGTCATGACACAGGTAAAAAGAAAGGCATCCAGCAGAACAGATGCCATGCTGCACATAGTATGCTTATATGCATGTTAAGAAGTCCTGCAATAAACAGAAACTGCAGAAACTGTGGCCTGATTAAACATTTTCTAACATATACAAGAGTAAAAATAAGAAGACAGTGTCTGAGAAAAGTTTGCAAGGGATCAATTTAAAAGAAACTGCTGACTGCCCAGTCTGTGACTTAAAGAATTCCATGTCTGACTCAAACAGTTTTCCCAAAAAGGACCTGTTTGTAATGCATTTGATGTGTGCGTTGTGTATCAGATGGGAAAGAAGTATATCAGTGATGTTAATGCAAAAAAATCAGTTAACTAAAATTGACTGTGAATGAATATATATATATTTTATATATATAAATATATATATATATATATATATATATATATATATATATACATATATATATATATATATATATATATATACACACACACACACACACATATGTATATATAAATATATATGTAATATCTATATCTATCTATATGTAGCCACGGTGGTGCAGCGGTAGCGTTGCCGCTTCATAGCAAGAGGTTCTCCCATTCGATTCTCAGCTAGAGCGTCTTCTGTGTGGAGTCTGCATGTCCTCCATGCAATCGAGTGGTGTTCGAAAGACATGCATTAATGGGCGTGCCTTCATTGAAGGTTGGGTGTTGGACTGGCACCTTGGCACTGTAAAAATCAACTACCAATCATTAGTGGACCAGAGTTCCGCTGTGGCGACCCCTAACCAGGAAAAAGCCAAAAGAAGATCTATATATGTATCTATATCTTTATATGTATATATGGCTCAACTTCACTTCACCGAAAACTCTTTTCATCGAATTTCATTTCACTGAAACCAAATTGCCAAAGGCTCAAATAACTCAAAACTCATTTGACCAAATCCCATTTCACTGGAAATAGCAGTGGCAGTGTATACTCTTTTTTCCCCACTGTAAGCGATCCTGGAGTTAGTATATAAAGTTTGGGGTGTGTGGGGGCAAAGCCCCCGCCATTGGGGGGGATGTGGTGGGCATACCCCCCCTCATCTAGCTTGGTTTTATATTGTCCGGTTTCTGGTAAGAGGGTAAGTAAGTAGTTTTTGACCAAATTAGGTGGAGGCCTATGCCCCTACACCCCCCAATCGCCTCCCTAGCTATATATACAAACTCCAGGATCACACTACAGTGGGGAAACAGGGATATACACTGAAACTACTATTTTTCATGACATGAGATTCAGTTAAATGAGTTTTTGGTGATTTGAGCTTTTGGAGATTTGATCTCAGTGAAATGAATTTTCAGCAAAGTGAAGTAGATCCGTATATATATATATATATATATATATATATATATGTGTGTGTGTGTGTGTGTGTGTGTGTTTATATGTGTATATATATATATATATATATATATATATATATATATATATATTTATATAAAAAATCTTCATAGCAGTGTAGTCTGTAACTTCTTAAGAAAGAGTGCTTTTAGAGACTTCATAGGTTCATAGTTTCATGGGTTTGGTGAAAATGCTAAAGGCCTATTGGCTTTCAAGGAGCTTGATGCCCTGGTTCCCATGGTGAATTTTGAAGGTGTCCATACTTATTGATTTCCTTCTGTAATATATGTACTGATGATCTGAGCTTAACTGACAGAGGGATTTTGTTCAACAGGCATGGGTGCTTTTGAAATCTGAAGTTTTCACATCTGATGGTATGGCTTGTATTAATTTTTATTGAGGTCGAATGCCATTTTCTGTTCAGGTCAATAGGAGGTGCTCAATGCAGAATGTTGCAAATAATGAAAGGTTCCTTGATGCCCTGTATGTCAGGCACAAGTCTCCTCTGAAAAAGTGATAAGATACACTGAAGAGGAGCAGAATGAGTGCTGTAATTTTTGGATATAAGGCAAGAATAGTAAATTGTTCTTTAATGCTCAATATGCCATGAATAAGTCTTCTAAGAAGGTGATAAGATACACTGAAGAGAGGCAGAATGAGCTTTGTTGCAGTCTGGCTATAAGACAAGCCTTCAAGCCCTTCAGTTTTGTTTGTGAGGAACCTCTGTGCCTTTTCAAGTTATATAGGATGGTGTGTGAATAGATTACAGATTTTTAGCATTTGTCCCCAAATATGTTTTGGCTTTGCTTGTCATCCTTGAGAGAAAAAAAATGAGAAGAATGACCAGCAAGCAATGGTGGGAAGAGGGAGTGAAGTCATTTAGATGTGCATGAGGGAGTGAAGTCATTTAGATGTGAATGAGGGAGTGAAGTCATTTAGATGTGCATGAGGGAGTGAAGTCATTTAGATGTGCATGAGGGGGTGAAGTCATTTAGATGTGATTCCATTCTGGGAACTGTTTCATTAGAGTATATGCCAAAAAGCTAATTTAGAGATTGGGAAAGATTTGTGAATAGCTGTGAAATTGTGTAATACACATGTCATAATGGTAATATGTTATTTTTTTTATTTATTCTTTTATTAACTGGGGTAAAAATCTGATTTACATGGACCATTTCAGTTTCACCTCAGAGCATGAAAGTTGTAATTATGGGACGGACTGCTATTTCCAGTGTACCGATGTGTAAGTGCAATATAGGTCCATGGCTTGTAGTGAAAATGGGAATAATTGTCTTTATGTATCATTACAAAGTGCAGCAACAAAATCTTCAGATCTGCATGTATTGTCATGATTCTGTTTTATTTGTTTATTTTTATTTTACATTTGTTTACCTAGAAAGTCCGACTGGACAAAATGTCCTTTTTCAGTGGAGGCCTGGGAAGAAAAGCTCCACATTTATAAATAACAGTATGATACATATACAACGTACAGATACAAATGTTGATTCAATTACATTTCACTAATACAATTATGCAGTCTAGGCAGGAATAAAAAAAATAGCAACACTGTGATTGAAGGTTGAAGTTAAGTATACATATGTTTAGTAGGGTACAATATTCAAATATAAAAATAACTGGTTGTGTTCGTTTCGCTATCTTAAAACATCTGTTTCCTAACCAGGGTTTGTGCAAGAGCAGATGCAGGATTCAGACGAGTGTGAATTGAGAAGTTTTTATTTTTTAAGTTGGAAGTGTTAGTAGTTGTTCTGATAATTCATAGCAGGGCATTCCAAGTTTTAGTTATGCAGTTTGAGTAAAATGAAACTCCAGCTGCATTGTTAGGTTTGGATATATTTAAGAAGGATTTGTTAGTGGAATACAATACCCTGTTATTTGTTTATAGGTTCATACTAGGCTAACTGCCCTTGCGAGCCATTTTAAACCTAGCCAATTATCCCTTGTGAGATTCAAACTCTGCACCTTGTGTTTGTAAGGCAGACACCTTAACCATTAGGCCTGGAGTAGTGTATTAGCAGAATTCAAAGTACTGGTATTTTTTCTGGCTGATTTAGTATTCAATGGGTGAAGGTGAGTGTGACAATGTGAGGTATTGTCAACTGTCACAAAAGGAAATACTGCCAGCCCAGCTCAATAGAATTCTATAAATAATTATATGTCATTTGTGAATATTAATATGATTTATATAGAAATATAGCAAAAAGGAGATACTTCCAGACCAGCTATCTGGAATTTTGTAAGTGGTTGTGTGTCATTGGTGAATATCACCATGATTCATATGCCTGTGTTACAAATTTATTAGAACTGCTAGTCATATTGTATAGACGTGTGCTGAAGAGATTTTTTTGTATACACTATTGTATCGTAACTGTTCAACAGGGGAGACTGAAACACAAGAGATTAACTTTTAAAACTTCAGAAGAATGGTTGAGGTTAAGTTACATTATAGCTGGGCTTTAAACAAAAGATGTTATCTCTCAGTTTCAGTGCAGTAACAGAAACAATGTTTAGAACTAGAAGTTTTTTGTATTGTCTTTACATATGGAGAAATGTAATTATTTTACGACTTCCACCATTTGCCTTAGATGTAAGAGAAGCCCTTGTTTATGTGTTTTCACAGGAAGATGCTAAATGTTGGTAGTTTCCAGCAATGGGGGTTTTCACCTGGGATAGTTTGATGACACAAGTGATGTCATGCTCCAAGTATCCAGCAGAAATATTTGAGATATTAATTTAAGAACTCTGTGAGAGAGAGTGACAGTGCATTTTGTATTTTGTCTTTGACCTGGCAGCATTAGCTGGGAAACCCCACTCACCACATCTGCCTTGTTTGCTCTGTAAGTAAGCTAACTAGGGTAGAGTAATTTCTTTTAGATTCAGTAAGGAATATAGTAAAGATTAGTTTAGATGTTTTCTGTATTTATTTGAAACTGTCCTGCAATGTTGTTTTAAGTATTTCCTGTGATTTTGAACTCTGAAGTCACTGTGAATGTATATTTACTATTGTCTTGTTTTTTTATTTTTTATTATTAAATATATTTAAACTTGTCTGTGTGGCTTATATTTGTGAGACATATCTAAGCTCCTAGAGTACTTGCATATCTATTTGGTGACACTGTGCAGGCCACTCCTAATAGCCTTTCTCTTGGTCAAATTACCATTTGTATTAACAGTAGCATTACACAGTAAGATTTGACACCCTTTGTTAAGGGCCTTACATTAGCTGATAAGGAGTGGCTGGTGGCAGTCTGAATGATGATATAGTCTGGACAAAAGGGGGAATAGTTAGTAAACCTGTACCAGCCTTTCTCAGGTATGTGTGTGTGTGTGTGTGTGTGTGTGTGTGTATGTGTGTGTGTGTGTGTGTGTGTGTATAAATTAAATCTCAAAGAGTGTGTGTGTCAGCTACTTGGGCAAGGACACAAAGTGCTGGTTGGACAGAGAGGGTACTTAATGTCTTGGCTTGACCACTCAGCTGAGATCCCAACTCTTTAGCTGTGCCAGTGGGGAGTCTTACTGGGAAATTGGGGATGTGGAGAAAGAGGGAGAAGCCAACCACAGACTGACTGTGGTCTCTGTGTACTCTTAAGGGAAATCGTACTTTACTGTGTGTGTACTTGTCATCCTCCCAGTGTGTACGTCCCCCACTGTTGCCAGTGGTGAGGATTGAGACTCCTTGTTTACTGAGCCAGTGCTGGGGCATCACATATTAATTGGTGGGCAGTGGTGGGATATCCACATCACATTAAATGGTTGGTAGTGGTGGAATATCCACACATTAGGATTCAGTGGTATGGATACTGAATTACTGTAGCCTGTAAACAGTGGTCACTGAAGAAGGTGTTTGTACTCTCAATTAGCCACACAGTGAACATTCAGAGTTTCAAATTACAATAGTTTTATTTTTTTTTGTTAGATTAGCTACTCAGGGAGAGCAGGCAAGGATGCTGGCAAAGGAGTATTGCAAGCTGACAGAGCCAGCTGGCTGAGATGTGCCAAGACAAAGGACTGGTGCATGCCAACCTGACTAAAGCAGAGATTATTGCAGCCCTAGTCACAGCTGCATCACAGACCAGCAACCAGGAAGGCAATCAGACTGGCCTTGGAGTTGTACAGCTCTCAGAAAATGGACTTAAAAGTCCATCAAATCCATCTGGAGTTAAGGAGACTTGAACTGGAGACCAAATGCTTAGAACTAGAATCAGCAGAAAGGCTGTGATGTTTGGAGGCTGAAGAAAAGGAGAAACAGATGGCACTATAATCAGCAGAGAGAATGAGACATCTGGAAGCTGGAAGAATGAGAGACAGAGGCAACATGAGATGGAGATGCTGACTGTTTGCCAGGGTCATGGAGGTAATGGGAAAGGGAGTAACCGAACCCCAGAAGTAACAAAGGTCAGTGAGTTTGTTCCACAGTTTACAGAGGGGATAATTCTGATAGTTTCATTGATATGTTTGAAAGGGTATGTAAATAGTATAATGTTGACCAAGGGCTCTGGGTATGGTTCCTCTCCCCCTTACTTCATAGTAAAGCTGCAACTGCTATTTCTAAATTGTCTGATCCTGATTGCTTAAATTATAATTCTGTTAAAAATTGTCTGTTAGAGTGTTTTAAGTTAACACCTGAAGCTTATGGAAAAAAGGTTTTGTGAACATAAACGCAAGACAGATGAAAGTGTGTGTGAATATATTGCTGAGTTAAGCACTTATTTTCATAAATGAGTGAGTGGTGTCAGGTCACCACTTTTCAAGGGCTGGCAGACCATTTGATGAGGGAACAAGCCCTTAGCACTTTGCCTGAGGACATGAGAATCTGGTTAACAGATAGGCAATGCAATACTGCAGATGAGATGGGGAAAATGGAAAACCTATACCTAGCAAACAGGGCATCACTGCACATGAAAGGGATACCCAGTGCTGCTCATGGGTCTAAGGGAACCCATGGTGGGCAGCCTAAAATACCCCAAGAGAATCTGTCAGTAGCAGAGGAAGCCACTAGTCCAAGTACATGTCCAGGAACAAATGTTAAATGTTTTAAATGCAACCATTTGAGCCATGTAGCATATATATGTCCATAGAGCAAGGTGAGGAACAAAAGGTAAGAGTCCCAGTAAGTGGGAATGACAGAATGCCAGCAGTAAATTGTCTGGAGATAAGAAGGGTACCAAACTACCACAAGAGGTTATATCTTATCTTAGTAAATGGGAAACAGGCCACTGCTAAGAGAGGCACAGTCTCTCACCTAACCATTGTGAAGCCAGCAATGGTTAAAGAGGAGCACTACTTGCTTGGGCAGTCTACTCCAGCCAGAACTTTGGGAGGGACCCAATTCCAAATACTTTTGGCTAGGGTTCACCTTGACTGGGAGAGTGAAAAAGGAAGCCAGCAAGTAGGTGTGTTTAATGATATCCCTGCAGATGACCTGATAGGGAATGATTTTGATAATGCAGTACCTTGTGTGCATGCAGTAACATCCAGTCAGGCTTGGAAACAAGCATGTGGGTTTAGTAGCCTGGGGGAGACCCAGACATACTGCAGACTTAAAGCTAGGACTAGTGCAGTGGTTACTTCAGGGAAGGAGCTACTCTGTAGCAGTGAGACTGAAGGTGAGCCACAGCTGCTTTTTGTAGGTTCTGATGTTCCCTTGACAGAGTGACTGCAAGGGCAGAGGTGAGTAGTATTACTCAGCCTGACAGTGTGGTACCAGTGTCAGAGAATACAAAACTTCCTGTGGAAGGGGAGCTGGGAAGGGTTACAAAGAGAGAGTTGAGACAGACTCATCTCTCAGATCATACACTTCAAGACCTGAGTAAAGTAGCTAGTGAGGCACCTGATTGTCAAGGAAAAGGGGAATTTGTATACTGGGACAAAGGGTTATTGTACAGAGAGTGGACCGCTGAAGGAGGGCTAGAGGGTGAGAGAATACAGCAGTTTGTAGTTCATGGAGCCTACAATCTGGCACTTCTTGCAGGTCATATGGGCATAAAGCACACAAAGAGACATGTTATACAGAACTTTTGTTGGCCTGGGGTTCCAGAGATGTAATTGGGTACTGCAGGACCTGTGAGCAGTGCCAAAAAGTAGGCAAGGCAGGAGACAAGGTGAAAGCTCCTTTGATGCCTTTGTCTGTGATTGCGGAGCCATTTCAGAGGGTAGCTATGGATGTTGTGGGGCCTCTCAGTACCCTAAGTTCCAAAGGGAAAAAGTATATACTAATGGTAGTAGATTATAATACCAGATACTCTGAGGCGGTAGCTATGTCCTCTTTTGAGGCAAAAAAAAGGTAGCAAATGCTTTGTTAGAGATTTTCAGCAGGGTAGGTTTCCCAAAAGAAGTACTGACTGACAGAGGTGCCAATTTCACATCAGACCTGCTGGGTTGTCTGTGGAAGCACTGTGGGGTGAAGCACCTAAAGACCACCCCCTACCATCCCCAGAGTAATGGTCTGGTTGAGAGGTTAAACTCTACACTCAAAACTATGCTACAGGCATTTGCAGACCAGTTCAAGAGGGTGTGGGACAAATATTTGCCCCATCTGTTGTTTGCTTACAGAGAAGTGCCCCAGAAATCCACAGGTTTTTCACCCTTCAGGTTGTTGTATGGACATAGGTTGAGGGGACCTCTAGATTTCATTCGAGATAATTGTGAGGGTGAGTGTGAATCCAACAAGGAGTCTGTTGTGGCATATGTCCTATACCTCAGGACAAGGCTCAGAGAACTCTTAGGTTTGGCCCAGGAGAACCTGGTGGAAGCTCAACAACAGAAAAAAGGTCTGGTACGACAGGAATGCTCGAGTTAGTGAGTATGCTGTAGGGCAGCAGGTAATGGTTCTCATTCCTGTCAGACACAACAAGCTGCAGGCAGCCTGGGAGGGACCCTACAAGGTGGAAAGGAATGTTAGTAATGTTAACTACATGGTAGAATGGCTAGGCAGGAGGCAGGGGCACAAACTGTACCAAGTTAACATGATGAAACCTTACCATGATAGAGAGGCCCTTGTGCTGAATATTTTCAGTGGATGGCAGGAGGAGTCTGAGGGGGATCTGATGACTGATTTCCTCAGTGAGGCTTGGGCTGACACCTCCGTGGAAGGGGTAGCAATGTCCCAGAAGCTGTCCCCTACCCAGTTTGTAGAAATCCGAGCAGTGTTACAGGGGTTTGGGGACATGTTCACTGGGAAACCAGGGTGTACCCAGCTGATGCAGCACCATGTGGATACAGGACCCCAAAGGCCTATTAAGCAGTACCCTTATAGGGTGACTGAGAGAATCAAACAGACTCTGAGGGAGGAAATACAGGAAATGTTGGAACTGGGGGTAATCCAGGAGTCCAGCAGTCCCTGGGCCTCCCCAGTGGTGCTGGTACCAAATAAGGATGGTAGCACCAGGTTCTGTGTGGACTACAGGAAATTAAATAGTTACACAGAGTTAGATGCTTGCCCCATACCTAGGACAGATGAAACTTTAGAGCAGCTGGGTGGGGCTAAGTATCTTACCACTATTGGTCTTACCAAGGGCTACTGGCAGGTGCTCTTAACTCCCAGCGCTAGAGAGAGATCAGCCTTTGTGACTCCTTTCAGCTTGTTTGACTTCATGAAATACCCTTTTGGATGAAAAATACCCCGGTGACTTTTCAGAAGCTGGTAGGTTATATCCTAGCTGGAGCAGGAGATTTTGCCCTTGCTTACCTGGATGGTATTGCCATCTACAGCCATTCCTGGGAAGAGCACCTTCAACATGTCAGGGAGGTGCTGGTTAGAATACAGAGGGCATGGTTGACCATTAAGTCCAGCAAGTGTCAGGTGGTTGTGTCAGAGGCTCCTACCCGGGATATAGAGTGGGGAGTGGTATGATCATGCCAGAACCTACCAAAGTGGAAGTGATTCAGGCATGGCCTGCCTCTGTTACCAAAAAGCAGGTGAGGGCATTCTTAGGGACAGCAGGACACTACAGAAAGTTTGTCCACAATTATAGTACCATAGCTGCTCCCCTCATAGATCTGACAAGGAAAAACAAGCCAGATAAGGTAGTGTGGATCCCAGCATGTGAGCATGCATTCCAAAAGCTTAAAGGAGCTTTGGGAGGATCCCCTGTGTTAGCCAGTCCAGACTACAGCAAATAATTTGTTGTACAGGTGGATGCTTCAGACCATGAGGTGGGGGCTATACTCAGCTAGGTTTCCTCAGAGGGACAAGAACACCCAGTAGTATATCTCAGTCATAGGCTACAACCCAGGGAAGAATGCTATGCAGCTGTAGAAAAGGAAAATCTAGCCATAGTGTGGGCTCTACAAAAACATCAGCCTTATCTGTATAGAAGGGACTTCACTGTAGGTACAGACCACAATCCCTTAACATGGCTACTTCGAGCCTGCCAGCAAAATTCCAAGTTACTAAGGTGGCGCCTAGGGTTGCAGGTATAAGATATGACAGTGCAGCACCACAGTGAGGTTAGCAATACCAACACAGATGGGCTCTCAATACAGGGTATGGGGTAGTGTATTCCCAAATAGGCTCAACCCCACTGAAGCAGTGTTTCTCAAGAGTCACTTGAAAAACTAGCTTGAGTTTGCATTGGGGAGAAATGTCACAAAAGGAAATACTGCCAGCCCAGCTCGTTCAAATTTTGTAAATAATTACAGGTCATTTATGAATATTAATACAAATTATATTGGAATGTGACAAAAAGGAGATACTTCCAACCCAGCTATCTGGAATTTTGTAACTGGTTGGGTGTCATTTGTGAATATCAGCATGATTCATATGTCTGTGTTACAAATGTATTAGAACTGTATGTCATATTGTATAGATGTGTGCTAAAGAGATATTTTATACACTATTGTAACTGTTTAACAGGGGAGACTGAAACACAGGAGATTGACTTGCAAATCTTCAAAAGAATGGTTGAGGTTAAGTTACTTTATAGCTGGGCCATAAAAAGAAGATGTTATTTCTCAGCTTTAGTGCAGTAACAGACATAATGTCTAGAACTAGAAGTTTTTTTGTATTGTCTTTACATGTGGAGGAATGTAATTTTTTATGACTTCCACCATTTGCCTTAGATGCAAGCGAAGCCCTTGTTTATGTGTTTTCACAGGGAGATGTTAAATGCTGGTAGTTTCTAGCAATGAAGATTTTAACCTCGGATAGTTAGATGACAAAAGTGATGTAATCCTGTAAGTATCCCAGCAGCAATATTTGAGATATTAATTTAAGAACTCTCTGACAGTGAGACAGTGCGTTTTGTATTTTCTCTTTGACCTGGCAGCATCAGCTGGGACAACCCACTCACCACATTTGCCTTTCTTGCTTTGTAAGTGCGTTAACTAGGGTACAGTAATTTCTTTTAGATTCAGTAAGGAATGTAGTAAAGATTAGTTTAGATGTTTTCTGTATTTATTTGAGACTGTCCTGCAATGCTGTTTAAAATATTTCCTGTGATTTTGAACTGTAAAGTCACAGTGAATGCATGTTTAGTATTGTCTCATTCTTTCATTATTTATTATTAAATATATTTAAACCTGTCTTTGTGACTGGTATTTGTGAGATATATTTGAGCTCTTAGAGTACTTTCATATGTATTTGGTGACACTGTGCAGGCCACTCCTAATATCCTTGTTCTTGGTCCAACTACCATTTGTAGTAACAGTAGCATTACACAGTAAGATTGGGCACCCTTTGTTAAGGGCCTTAAAATAGCTGATAATGAGTGGCTGGTTGCAGTCCAAACTACCTTATAGTTTGGGCAAAAGTGGGCATAGCTCGTAAACCTGTGCCAGCCTTTCCTAGGTGTGTGTGTGTGTGTGTGTGTGTGTGTGTGTGTGTGTGTGTGTGTGTGTGTGTGTGTGTGTGTATAAATCAAATCTCAAAGAGAGTGTGTGTCAGCTACTTGGGCAGGGACACAAAGCACTGGTTGGACAGAGAGAATGCTGTGGAATTCTTGGATTGGCCACTCAGCTGAGATCTCAACTCTGTATAACTGTGCTAGAGGGGAGCTTTATTGGGGATGTGGAGAAAGAGGGGGAAACCAGCCCCAGACTAACTGTGGTCTCTGTGTGCTCTTAAGGCAAGTTGCATTTTACTGTGGGTACTTGTCATCCTCTCAGTGTGTACATCCCCCACTGTTGGCAATGGTGAGGATTAAGGATCCTTGATTACTGGCCAGTACTGGGGTGTCACATCAACTAAGCAAGGAGAAGTAGAGCAGTGGATGTGTAACATATGCCAGCACAGCTTGCTGGAATTTTGTAAAGAATTCTATGCCATTCATATATTGAACTGATTGGTACAGATTCCTTTGTCAAAAAATGTATTTGTAAAGCTGCTTATGTTAATAATGTACCAACAGTGTGCCCTGTTGAACTGAAAAAGAAATATATATGCATTATTCTGACTTTTTAAATGTATTTGTTGTAACAGAGGATATTGGAAGAGAAGAGGTTAATCTCATACTCTGTAAATAGTTTGAAATTAAATTATGTGGCTTAGGCCATAAACATTGTATCTTACAGTTATGAATGAAGCCAGAGATGCAATGTCTGTAAGAAGTATTGTCTGTTAATCTCTGTAGGAAGAGCAGAAGTGTTTTATGGTTTTATCAACAGATCTTAGCAAGCTCTCTGTGTATGTATTATTGACACATATATGCTAAATCCTGACAGCGTCTAGCCGGGGGGGGGGGGGGGTAGCATGGGAACCAGAAGTCAGATGACTAGATGTATGTGATGTCATTCTGTAATCCATCACAAAAAAATATATTTTAATACTAGGTGAGACTGAAGTCTCATAGCACTCTGTTTTTGTAAGCTGGCAAAGAAGGATCTCTTACCTACTTCATCTTGCCTTGCTCTAGTAAATAACCAGGGAATAGTAATTGTTTAGATCAGTCAGCAACATATAGTAAGATTAGTTAAATATTGTTTTTCTGTAAATGTGTGAACCTATGTACCTGTGTTATTTTTAATATTCCCTGTGAATGAAACTCTGGTATATATTATAAATGGATATTTAGTATTTTCATATTCTTTTATTATTTATTATTAAATATATTTAAACTTTTCATTGTGGCAGGTCATTTAGAGAATATTTTAAACTTTAAGAAGACTTATGTCTATTTGGTGACACTGTAGCCACTCCTGGAAGCTTTACTGCATTGGCCAAGCACTATAATTTGTATTAATATTAATTTCACTCAGTATAATTGGGTACCATTGTAAGATCCTTAGAGTAGCTAGCTTTGGGGTGTCTGCTGGCAGTCTAACTACCTTATAGTCTGGGCAGAAGGGGGCATAGCTAGTAAATCTGTGCCAGCCTTTCCCAGATGTGTGTGTGTGTGTGTGTGTGTGTGTGTGTGTGTGTGTGTGTGTGTGTGTGTGTGTGTGTGTGTGTGTGTGTGTGTGTGTGTGTGTGTAAATCAAATCTCAAAGTTTGTGTGTGTGTGTGTGTGTGTGTGTGTGTGTGTGTGTGTGTGTGTGTGTGTGTGTGTGTGAGTGTGTGTGTGTGGGTGTCAGCTATTTGGAGCAGTAACACGAAGCACTGATTTCACAGAGAGGGTGCTGGAGGACTTGGTCTGGACACTCGGCTGAGGGTTGAACCCTACAGCTCTGGGGATTTTGATTGGGAGTCTGGAGTGAGACATATAAAGAAACCCAGACCCTGGAGTGTGTTCCCTGTGTGCTCTTAAGGGAAATTGCGCTTGATGCAGAGTGGCATATGGAATCCTGGGCGCATCCATTTTTGTTCCAAGTGAGCATTCTTCTCGAGTACCAGTGATGAGGATTCATGCTCCGTGATTACTGGCCCAGAGTGGGGACATCACAATGAGTTGATTATAAACAAGTAGATTTGGTAGTTTGGGCCAAGATAGTTGTTTTAAAGTCAAACAATGATGGTATCTGAAAATTGATTCTGTAGCAAACTTTGCAATTTTATTATAGCAAGTGTTGACTTTTGCTAGGTCAGATTTCTTAATATTTGTGAGAATTTCTGAGGCATATACTAGTGTAGATATAAGATGGGTTCTTGCTATGTGAATGGATGCACCTCTGAAGTATTTTAAATAATGGTGACAGTATAACTATTGGCCGGTAATTTGATATTTCTGTCGAATTTCCACCTTTATCTAGAGGGATAATATGTGATGCTTTCTAAATTTTAGGAACTTGTTCTGAAATGGATCAGTTTATTAATTTGGATACTGGATAGGGTATTGTTTCTGCAGCGAGTTTTAGATATTTGGCAGCAAACGTAGTAAGTTTTGCCCTTTGAGATATTTAACTATGCTGTTTTTTAGGACAGGTAGGAAAGAGAAGTTATTGAGATCAGTCATGGGATACTACATGAGTCTGGGTAGGGGAACAGCAGTTATTGTTTGTGAGGGCCAGTATGATATGTTCTCTGTGGGTTATGCTCTGAAGTGCATAATACTAAGAGGTCGAAGATGAATAAAATTCAGTTTCTTACACTTATTTTCACTGCTAATAGGAGAAAGAAAACTGGCATAAACAAAGGCTGCCCCTTTTTACATTGCTAGTTTCTTTATTTAGGAGTGCATATTTGGTTAAGATAGTTGCTGTATATATTGCCTGTGTTTTGCTCACCTTTTGTACAATGAATCATATTCACACTTACGGTATACTGACATTTTTAGGGACTGGGTGTGATTAAGTTATGGGAATTCACAGTCTGAATGGCAAGGCTCTGGGTTTCTTCAGTGACCTAGCAGGTTTCAAAATAAAATGGTTGTTGCTGCCACATGTTGTACATTACTTAGGGACAGAGTTTTAAGCGTCTTTCACTGCATTCTTTCCAAAGTTGTCAACATTTTTTGTCAAGATCTGCACCTGACTTCACAACTTGTTGAAGAATACACATTGTTTGGTTTTGTCATTCACGTATCATTTACATAAAAAGTGTTTGCCCTTACTTTTGCTTTGACATTCTAGGAATGGTTTAAATTGCAGCCCAACTTAGAAGTTTGATGTTTTCTAGCTTGTTGCTGTTCCTGCAACCTTCTGCAAAACAACTGCAGGTACCTGTATAACTTTATTTAATAAAATCATCCATCTGAAGAAATTCATACTTTATGCTTTTCATACCATCCGGTTTCATATTATGCATGTATTTGCATACTTTCTTGTCCCAGTTCCTATTTTGAAATGTCCTCTCTGTGTTCGATACTCTGCAGAATGTCACATATATCTGTACTAATTTGCTGTATTAACTAGGTACTTTACTTTGGGTGTGTGGTTTTATGATGTTCTTCTTTATTTCCTCTTGTTATTCACTGGATCTCCCTGACATTTTAAAAATGAAAAAAGTCTTAAATTGTAACGTGTACTTTTTGAGAACATAGTGTATCATTAGAGGTCATGTGAATATCTTTTAGCTCCTCTGCTCAAGGAAAGAAAAATGTGTAAACAAGATGAAGATTTCCATGTTTACATTCTTCTGTTTTATCCCACTGCCTTTGGTCATGGGGTTGAAGTAACACATCTGTTCTCACATGATGCTTCAAGGAGGCAGAAGTGGAAGGAAGCCTTTGAGCAGACATACTTAATAAAGCAGTTGTCTGAGACTGAAAAGAGTAATCCAGAATCGATCTTGGCTAATAAATGAAGTCATGGCTGAGAGTACCACTGTTAAAAACATATGTTTCATTTCTGCTACCAGAAAAGTCCATTCTGCAGTTTGTAACACAAAACAGATTATATGACAGCAAGCAATATTAACACATTTTATTTGCTCTTAATAATGCATTGAAGCACTTCAGAGTATAACTAATATGATATTCTTAACATTTAATAGTGCTTATTTAAAATACCCATTTGTTATATAAAATGTTAATCTCTTTCTCTTTTTTCAACATGCAAGAAAAAAGTGTGATTAATAAGCTATAAAAGGAATATTTTGCCTTTAAAATGTGTTTGTAAGCTACAAAAAACACAGTTGTAACAAATTGTTTCATACACAGAAGTAAATTGAAATATATTTTGAACTGTATTAAAGCTGAGTAGTTGGAAATTTGACACTGTCTGTGTGCATATTGACTATTTTCACTTGACAGATGTTTGTGCTGACGAGTGAGTAAAGAATCGAAAGAAGACTTTTTGTGAAAGGAAGTTGTTTATGCAAATTGTTCTGCAAGGGAGTAGAACACAGCAATTTAATTTGGCAGCTATTCCAGGAAGTACATTTTTATATGCATGACACCTCTTACGGCTGCTCTGTGAAAAACCCAAGCCCAGAAATATATTTTGTTCTTAGTCTGTGGCAAGTAATAATGCATTTATTTTGAATATGTTTACATTGCCATCTTGGTTCTAACTTTCCAGTTTCAGATTAAAAATACAGTGTAATAGGTTTACCAATATATAATTAATGTTCAGTTTTGCTTTTTACTTGTTTTTCAAACCTTGTACTTTGCATACATTTGGGTCAAATGGCATGTCATTGACAGTATTTAATGTTAAGTAGTGATTGGCAAGCAGAGATGATGCGAGTACTTTGATACAATTGGATGTTTATTTAAAGTAACTATGATTTGAAACAAAACTAAGAACTACAAATGAGTTGCATTGTGTGGGAGGAAGGGGGCTGTAGGAGTAAGATGCTAGTAGATAGTCTTATGATTGAGCTTTACAAGACTGGCTGAGCAGAGCTCATAGTATGCAAACCAAGTATTGAGTTCCATAAGAGTAAACTTTGACAAAGGCCAGAAGTTGAAATGAGTAAGATGTCTATCTGATTATGCTTCATTGACAGTACTATTGCACACCTTTTATCAGTGTTCCACTATTACCATAAATAGATCGAGCAGGTAATATCTTTGTTGAAGTTAAGAATTCCTGCCAACATTTTTATAATTCATTGCAACTGCTATTGACAGTGCTATTTCACAACTTTTATCAGACACATTCATAAGGCGGAATCAGAAAGTGTCTTCCAAGATCGAGGTATTCAGAGATTATGCTAAGGCTGATCTGCTAAAACTGAGTGAATAACTGGCTAAATTCAAAATCCCCTTACATTCTGATGACCCCACAACTTGTACTTATGAGAAATTCTTTACTGCTAAATTTTGTGCACATGCAAATAGCTACATAGCTGCAACTGTCCCCAGCAAAGTAAATATAACAACACATTTAGATATAAATCCTTATGGTGGAATCCAAATATAAGCAGGTTATATAATAAAAGAACAAAGTGTCACATGCAAAAATAACTTTTTTTATTTAATTAGTTTTGTTTATCAGTCAGATTTAATCATTTTCAGGCTCAGTCCAGGTTGCATGCATACACAGTAAAGTGATTTTAAGGGTATAACTAAATTATACAGCATGGTAACAACATCACAGAGATGTTACAAATATGCACACAAAAAGGTTTAAAATGAAGTAGGATCGGGAGTATATGGTGCATAATACAGGTGTTATAGATGAGGTAAATATGTTGTAACCATGGACATAGCAAATATAAGTGTGGAGTCAGATTTTAGTAGTGAAGAGAGCAGAAATTATAGACTACTAAGAGCTACAATAGTAGATCTAGTAACAGTAGTCATGAATATCAGATATATAGGAGGAAACAAATAGGGTAGACAGGGAAACCATGTGTTTGAGTTTATCTACTGGGCAGGTCAGGAGATGAAGCAGTCATGTTTTACTGTGATGAATGTAATAGTGTAATCATGGGAGTTAGGTGACATGGCCTACATTCTGAAATGCACATGCATATTGTCCACTCAGGTATTGCTTGAACTGAGGTCTGAACTGTGTAGTCTGTTTTTAGTAAAATCAGGTGGCAATGATTGCCACAGTTTTGGGGCAAGAACAGAGAGGTTGTGGTCAGGGGAAGTAAGTTTAATAGATGGAAATGTGAGAGTAGGCCCATGAGTGGCTTGGATGTAGTTAGTCTGAAAGTTAGAGTGGTGGTGTGTGCTGGTGTAGGAGTTTGAAGACATGGGACTCAAGAAGGATGGTGGCTCGTCCTGACATGGCTAGCCAGTCTGCCTTTTCTAATGTGTTGCAGTGCTATTCTTCTTGAGGGGGGAAATGAGGATAAAATGGCAGGTTTTATTAGAAAAAATTTGTAAGGCGGTAGTGTTTTTTTTCTTTAAGGCAGTATAAACAGAACACCTTTCGCTGAGGGATTAGTCAAGCCAAATGTCAAGGTATCTAAATGTTGTGGTATGTTCAGTTAGATTGTTGTCTAGGTCTTTGATGTGCAGAGGACAAGTGGCTTTAGTGAGTCTTTTCTTTGCTGCAAACAACATGAACTTGTTGTTTTTTAGGGTTGCTGAATAACTTTTTTAAAACAAAATCAATTGCTGAGTTGTAGACAGTCAACTTAAAGTTGAATTTGATGATGTCATGAGAAAGATTGCATCTATAGATTATCGCATCATCAACATAAAGGAGAAGGAGTTGTAGATGAGGTAGATTGGGGCAGTTATTTATAAAACAATTAAAACAGTATAATTAAAGAATTAACCCATGGAGAACTGCTGAAAGAGTGAATGCTCTATCTGACAAGGCAGGCCCAATTTTAACGGAGAAAGTTTAGTTAGTCAAGAAATCGTTGAACAATTGGGTAGATTCAGGGCTTATACCTACATCTTGTAAGTGGGATAATTGGGATGGAGTGGTTAACCAGGTCATATGTCTGTGTAAAGTCAATGAATACTGCCCTATTGAGTTTACCTTTATCCATGTTAGTGAGGATATCATCAGTGAGTGTCCAGAGAGAAGCCATGGTACTTCCACGTGCCCAAAAATCATGCTGCTTATGAGAGCATAAGTAGCATATGTAGAGATAAATGGTGAGCTAGTTATTAATTATTTTCCCAAATATTTTATCAAGGCTAGGAAATACTGAGATAGGGTGGAATTAGTAAGATGAGGAGGGTTTGTAATCTTTTGGTAAAGGTCTGACAATGGCTAATTTTCAGCTAGATGGCGTAGGGTTGGTTGTGAGGCTAAGGTTGTAGATGTGTTTTAGTGGGGGTGAATATAAAATCTCTACACTGATAGAGGAACCAGGGACAGTGGTTTGCAAGACCAGAGGGAGATTCTAGAGGAATTCCTTCTAGAAGGGGTGCAATTTGTATGTCTGTGATTTTGAAGAAGTAGGAGTGGGAGGTATTCGGGAGGATTTTGTTGAATTTGTGAGGAAGAGAATGTAATGTTCTGCTGTATGGGTAGTTTGGCAAATTCTTTGAGAAAATCAGTAGGTGAGAGGATTCCAGTAGAGCAGAGAATGTGACCAAGAGAAGAAAGTTTTTAGGTGGATTTTTACCAGATATGTTATTTATCTCACATCCCATCAGTTTGGAGGAGTGAATAATAATGATTTGCTTTGATTTGAGGTACTTAGCTTTGTGCATGCATTTGGCTTATTTAGTAATTTATTTTATTGTATTTTATTTTAGTTGATAACTGGTGTAGGGAATTGATCTCTAAGGATATTTTTCAGACTTAGCCTGGGAGCTCAGAGGCACACAGGTAGGCAAGGCAACAGAGGCTGAGGGGATCAAATCCTGGACACTGGACCACAGAAAATAGCCTGTTAGCAGCTCCTTAATCCTGTCTGATGACTGCTGGACAATGTTCTGTAATTTGATGTATTGCTCCCTTGAGTTAGGAGTGGAGTAATTTTTTTCCAGAATTTCCAAGCTTCATTATTTAGATGCATTAGTGTTTTCAACTCTTTAAAGAATCAGTTAGCCTTGTTATGTTTAAATTGCCAATAGATTATGGGGAAGTGCATGTTTTGATGGCCTAATAAAAGTTGTGAGAATATTTTGGCCGCAGAGTTTTGATCAGTGAGGTTAAGGATCATGGGTCAGTCTATTTTGACATGAAAACTTTTAAGTCTATTTTTGGGGAAGTTTTTGGCCTGTAGGGAAGAGTTCTAGTGGGAATATTTTATTATTGTGTTTTGTGTCTGAAATGTCAAAGGACAGTGGTGACTTACAGTAGGTTGGTAATTTATGACATTGGGGATATTGTTGGGGTGGGAGTTAATGAAGTAAAGAAGTGAGTGGTGGTCAGTTTTAACATTAGGTCTGGTAGGCTTAGTCACCACTTGAAGAAGTATGATGCTAGCAAGGAACTCTGAGATGTCAAGCTGCAGTGGGCCTAAGTAATTTACATTGAAGTCCTGAAATATAATTATGTGTTTTTCTGGAGGGATGTTGATTAGTATCTTATTCAACAGAGCTTTAACTCTCAAGATGCCAAAAATGCTGTTGCTAAACTTTACAGGGAAATCTGTACCCTGATCACATCAACCAAAGACAGATGTGAGATACAAATTGCCATCCAGGTAAAGGATAATCACAAAGCCTTCTTTAACTGTGTTAGATACCTCAGCAACAATGTTTAGCACTGCCCAAAGCTTATAGTAAATTATATCATATACTTGTACCTAGATGACATAGCTGATTAACTTGCAGATATTTTTAGCTTAAATTTCATCCCCTATCTCCTGCTATACTCCCAAATTACATACACCCCTGAAATATTCCAGGAACAAGTCCTAAAGGCACTATTCAAGGCAAAAAACACTTCTTCAAGAATGCTACTTCTGTCAGATCTGTTACACATTTGTAAGCCCAGTGGTGCCATTAACACCTGTGGGAAGGGCTCTCAATCTATTTCACAAAATAAATAGGACATGATGGAGGGATAGGTATGTATCACAGAGGATAACGCTTCTATGGGACCATCTTCCATTCGATTCCATATAAAACAAAGTAGTTATCTTACTCTATTCAAATGTAATTTGAATGAATGGATGAAAAAACGCATATTTACTGGTTTAGCACCCATGTCCCTCACTGATAGGGGCAATAAGTAAATGAGTCAACATATCTTTGTTTTACATGACTCTGAGTTATTTGTACACAAAATGGGTTAAAAACTACCATGGGAATGTTAGGTTAGGCTTCTCAAGATCCTCATAGATCACTAGCCTTGTAAGAACCTATGATCCTATTTAGAGATGTTGGTCAGTTCTTTTTTCCTGCTGTGCCACAGCCTTGTGGAACGAGCTACCTTCACTAATTTGCATGAAAAATTCCAAATACTCTTTCAACAGAACCTAGACTACCATCTTTTCAGGGTGGCTTGTATGGAAATAGGGGAGAGGGAACAGACTTTTGCATCTAGTTTGAGAATTCTTAAATTTTTAAATTATTTATTTTTGATATATGGTTAGTATTAAATCCCGTAGCAGTGGTATGTGGTAAGTTTAGTTAAGTTACATTTTACAATTTTACCAATTTGGATTTTAATTTTACATTTATTTTGTATGTGCATTGTCCTGGAATCTAAGTATTTCAATTATTTAAATAAAATAAATAGAAGAGAAGAGCTGGCAAATGTACTGCAGTTGCTTACTAGAAAAAAATAATCAGAGTTTGAAAACTGAAATTTTTCGAAATATTTCAGAATATGACTTTATATTCAGTTACTTATAGGCTACTAACAGAGACCTTTGCTTGATTTGTAAAGCAGTGTCTGACCTGGATTTATTTGGAAGCCTGTGTCTAGAACTCATTAATTTGAGAACTTACAGTAGAGTGTGTAACTTAATAATACGAATAAATACCACCAATAGATCAAAATGTTGTGACAGATGCATTACATCGACCCTTTGTAGATACGGAATAAACTTCTTACAAGCAGAAGAAATCAGAAATTACCTTCTTTCAAAGGCGTGTTTATTTTGTCCAAGCACAAGTAAACAGACTTTGAGCAGCAGTACACCTCTGACCAGAAGCCTGGCATTTCTCTATGCCTTAATCTGTAGCAAGTCCTTTTACATATTATCCTAAACAAACCAAAGTCCAAGATGTTATAGTTTATAGTCACCCTCGCCCTCCTGAGTCATACTTGTCTAAGCCATGGACCAGCACTTCCAAAATTTCTGCAGGTAGAGTGTCTGAATGAGTGTCTTCTGACAGATTAAGAAATTTCTCATGGTGTTTGAAAATTATATATTTCTCAAACATAATAACACAGTTTGTGAGAGATGTGTAGATATACAGTAGAGAGTTGATTATCCAAACGTCAGTTATCTGAACAGTCAATTATCCGAACGCAGCCTTCCAACGTTTTTGGGTAGGAAAAATTATAAAGTCTGAATATGTAAACATTATGTGTATTGACTTGTGTGTATTCTTTGAGCTTGTAGCCTGCTGGTGCGTGAAAAATATTATTTGTTGTCCACTGGAATGACATAGTGGTTGAAAAGTGTATTCCTGCATGCATGAAAAAACAAGAATTTTTAAGTTTTTTATCTGGTTCAATGTATATTTGATTATCCAAACAGTTTATCTGAACTACCCTCAATCCCAATTAGTTTGGATAATCAACTCTCTACTGTAATGCACTTGGAGGAAAAAAAAACTCACACACAGTAAACTCAGACACCAAAATTATCAGGTACACGCATCACAGAGGCCATCACAATAGACATAATCCATCGTATGCTGAGATTCAAAAGATTAACTTGAATAAACCTCAAAGTCCACCAAAATGCAATGCAGGCACAAACCACAACAAGTTAAGCCTACTTCTTTACTTAGCACAAGGAGTCCTAAAGTCATAGATGGACAGTATGTAAGGCAGGCATCTACCCAACCAAACATTCTAGATAGAGGTAACTTAATTGTAAGACATACAGATGTGCTTCTTACCTGAGTGAGCAAGGAGAGAGTGACAGTTAGTTGCGTGTCTGGTGCCAGGATCCATCAGATCACACACACTTAAGTCTGTGAACAACTACCAGTATGACTCTGTCATAGTGCTTATGGGCGAGAATAACTTGAGATGTACTTCACTGGACAATATGAAGATAGACATTAAGGAGCTCTCAGACTACATGTCCCAAGGTATGAGCCTAGCACTAAGTAACCTTCTATCTTCTCCAATGATGATGCTGTGATATGTGCATTAAGTAATTTAGTTTCATTAATTGGATTAGTTTTTGATCTCATTTGAATGGGGGGGGGTGCCCATTATTTATCAGTCAACACACCGTAATTCTTCCCCAGGAATGGCCTGCATATGTCCCTGCTAGGGTTTCAATTATTGACAAAGACATTGTCCAACCCCATCGTGCCTTTTTTTTGCAATACCAACCTGATAAACCTACCAACTTTATAAAGCAAACAAAAGAAGATATGAAGGTGTTACTGATCAATGCTTGGAGCATAAACAAGAAACTTCACTCCCTACAAGACCCTTCTCAACTTAGAGGATGTAGCTGTCTATGTATTGACTGAAACATGTTTTAAAATGGCAGAAATCCCACCAAATGTGCAGGGCTGTAACACCTTGAACACATTTAGACCAGTTACTGCACAAGAAAGGGAAAAGACAGCAATATCTTAATCTTCATCTAGAAAAGCCACACATCAAGGCTGATAAAGCAGCAGGATGCACTAGAGACTCTTCATGTCCAAATAACTATCATAAAGGTTCCACGCCTTATATTAACTAGCTATAGAACTCCCTCTATGAACCAGGAAAGTCACAGTCCTCATCTACTGGTATCTCTCAGTATTAAACCCAATGCCATTTTCCTAGGTGATCTAAACTATTTAACTATAGACTGAGAAAACTACACCAACACTAGTGCACAAGCACAGAGATGACTGAACTTTGTCAATGCAAATGTCCTGAAACAATTGGTCAGAGTACCCACTAGGGAGAATAACATCTTGGATGTTGTTCTTACTAATATGGGGGCATCTTACACCATTCCTTGCTTATCTTCATCATTTGTTAGGTCTGAACATAAAGTCAAGTCCTTCAAAATAAAATTGAAATCAGAGAATCCTTCCACCCACTGTACCTTTAGAAATACACTGTAAGTGATACATTGACAAGCTTCTAATCCCCACCAAGCCTAGTTAACGTCACTGAATACACATAAAAGTACAGCACCACACTGTACCGTCATGTAAGCAGTTGCATAGACACCACCATACCCTGTAGGAACTAGTGCAGGGCAAACCCCAGAAATACCCCCGCAATGGTGGAACCATAATATCAACAAGCTTTACAATAAACGGAAGAGAATTTTGACTAAAAGTAAGAAGAGTAATTCCCAGAATGAGTGAGCCCTCCTCATAGATATAAACAAGCATCTCATGAGCTTAACAAAATCCACCAAAGCCAAGTTTGAGGCTAAAATAGCTACCCACCCCAAAAACATTAACAAGGCCTTTATTAGTCATGTTTGTAATCTCAGAAGCACAGAACAGCAATGCACTAAGCTGATTGTGACTAATGTTACCATCACTGAGGTTGAAGATGTAATCAGTGTACAGGCCCATGAATTCAGCTTAAATCTTACCACTCACTAACCTCCATCTAGCCCACAAGATATACCTGAAATTGACTTCCCTCCAGCTGTCACATAAAACCAAGAATTAAAGCTCTGTTGAAAGCTAAAAAATACTGCATTGCTGAGTCCTGACAATATCATTGGATGCATCCTAAATAGCACAAAACACTATTTACCCACCACTCTAAAAGCACTGTTCAACCTTAGCCTTTGTACAGGTTTTGTACCAAATGAATGGAGAACAACCACAGTCATTCCCATGCAAAAGGGGGACCTTCCACAGACCCAGGCAGTTACAGACTCATATGTCTGACCAGCCTCATATACCAAAGCTACAGAAAGACCTTTCATGCAACTAATCATTAAGGACATAGTGAACCTCAAAACACTGGAAATGTCTGAATTTGTATTAATCAAGGGCAGGCCATGCTTACTCAGATTTGTAGGCCTGATTTGAAAAAGGTTACCAAAACAATGGTTGAAAGCAAAATGGTACATGTTGCATACCTTGACCTGGCCAAAGCTTTTGACGCAGTCCTTCACTCAGACATAATTGAAAAGCTAAATAAACTGGGAATAAGCCCCTGTATCACCTGATGGATTGGTAAGTGGCTGACAGATAGGACACAGGAGATCAAAACAGGGGAAGGTACATCAACAAAGAGACCAGTCACCAATGGAGTATCCCTGGTATTCAGTGCCATGACCTCTCTCGTTTTACATCTACTTCTGTGAAGTAAAGGCCAATAACAAAAGGCTGTGGCCGACTAAGTTTGCAGATGACTGCAAGCTTGGCACTGTCATTGAATCCCCAAATGGCTTAGTCATCCTGCAGGAAGGTTTGTACCAAACAAATAAATGGCACCAGAATCATAGACTGAAACAAAATGCCAAAAAAATGCATTATCACCATATCCTTTGGAACATTATCTATCCTAGGGAACTACCACATTGACAATACACCACTAAGAATTGACCTACTTGTTTAGGATTTGGGATCTTATGTGGACAGCGACCTAATATTCGATCTATGTATGTCCACTGACATAAGAAAGTCCATCTATATTGTGTAGCTTATAAACAATGGAATTGCAAATTGATCTAGAGATATCATTGTCCCATTTTACTCAGTCCTCATTAGGCCAGTCATTGAGTATAATGCCCCCTTTGCCGTGTATCTGACTAGAGACATGCAACAAATGTAATGCAGGCAAAGATACCTTACTAAAAGAGTACAAGGCCTAAACAATATGTCCTACATGGACCAACTCGAAGCCCTCTCAATGTACTCTGTATCCTACAGACTGCTAAGAGATGACCTGTATCTGGCATTCAAGCCATCCTCTGACCAAGTACTGATAGACCTACTGCACATCAGCAAGTGAAATGGAATCAGAAATACTTAGTCCAAGAATCTAAACCTTGTGTACAACATCACCGGAATGGTTTGGTGAGACAGGTATATCTCACAGAGGATACCACTGCTGTGGAACAGACTCTCTTTCCACATAAAACAAAGTTCATCCCTGTCCATATTCAAGTGCAACTTTGATCTATGGATGGGTAAAGGGAAATTTATCCAAAGATCACCCCTGCACTACTAATGGATGGAGACAGTTCCTAAATTCTCTATCCCCTGCATGCATTCCCTCAAAATATTTATGGTATGACCATATTTACTTTAACTAGGGGTAATATATACTTATTGGCAATGGGATTGGTCAGGCTAATCTAACAGTAAATGGGATAGATTAATTCAAGCACCAAAAGGGAAATTGGCTAGGTTTAAAATGGCCCAACAAGAACAGCTAACCTTATAATTACCTACGATGCTGTAAAAATAACATTGACCTCTATATAGGTGGTAGAAAATATTAACATGAATTTTTGGCACTCAAGCTTCTTGATGACCAGCAGGTTGTAAGCTTGATAGTAGATCCTACAAAACTATGAGTCTGAGCTAGTTGTATGATGAATAGAAGCAAAGAGAGGCAGGAGAGGATGAAAAGATGAAGAAGCAGAGGAAGCCCAGATGAAACAAGGTCATAGGAACCGAATTTGAAAGAATGAATGTACATTTAAGAAATGGCACAAAGTTATGATTTTGTATGAACTAAATTATGTTGAAGGAGTTTTCAAAACTGTATTGCAATACAACAGAAACATATAAATGAGTATTCTGAGTTTCAAAGTTTAGAACCAAAATGTAGTTAGTATATGGCATTACTGAAGTGCTTGTCAGTTGTTGCAACTTTTAGTACAAGATTAGAGGAGGATGATCTAAGTGACCCTTATGAAACAGCGTGGAGTACAATGGACTGTAGTGATGAACATGAATTGTTAAGCGCTATCTTATGAATACGGCAGAGCAATTAGAACCAAATCAAATTAAGAAGGGCCACATATTATTTTTTGAGCAGCATGGAAAAATAATGACTTTGAAATGGGAATAGTGTTACAAATTTTATTTTATGGTATATGCTGTTTGAAGCCTAATAAAGAGTGACTGCATCACATATAAACATAAAAGTGATATTATTTTTTCAGAATATTATTTTTTCAGAGGTTGTAACTAGTTTTTAGCATTATAGAGAATACAAGGAATGTTACTGACTTTTCATTAGAACTTTGGATACAAAGTTCATGTTTTAAATTCTGGATTACATTGATGCCTGTGTATTTAATGTTGGGTTGTCTTTCCAATCTGTTACTTTCTAATCAACAGATAATGTTCTGTAGTCCTATCTCACCTTCATTCTTACATATGGGATCGGAGCCGATCCTCGGCTCCAACTTGGCCTATTTACAAGCTGGAAGTCTTCTGGTTGGCTCATGACTAGGTAGGTATCCCAAGGTGCACCAGTACAATCTCCAGATCTCGTTTGCCACGTCGTCGAGTTCGGCTGTGCTTCTCTTTGGCTCTGGCTAAGTGTTGCATTTACTTTTATTTTACCAAAAAAGTTTGGCTCTGAATAGTTTAAAATAGTTAAAATTGTTACTGTTTATTGTTAATCAGTTAGCTTAATTCTCCTTAGTCTAGTTAGCTTATACTTGCACTATTGGGGCAGTTTTTGGCCTTTGGCTCTTCCTTTTTGCTTAGTATTGGTATCCTATGTGCTGGTTTTCGTATTTTCATATAGATAGTAGTTGTAGGCACCTTTTGTGCACTGTTAGACTGTTTGCATTAATAGGATAGTCCAGTGTTTTTGGTGGTTATCTGCTTGTTTAGTGGTTAGCATTGTTGGATTTGCTATAATTGCTAACAGAACTCCGTTCTGTTAGTTCTTGACATAAGTTGAGGTTTTTGCTGATTCCCACTTGTTTTGCTAACATTTCTATTTGTGTGTGTGAATCCTTTACTTCTATAACTTTCCAGGTGTGTTTTAGTTAGAAGACCTAGTTTCTTCATTTCCCTTTCTGCCTGGGCTAGGCCCGTTTAAGTTAGAGGACCCAGTCCTTGTGGTGTCTTTTTCCTTCCTGCAGGACTAGGCACATTTAAATTAGAGGACCTAGTCCTCCTTCTTCTCCTTTTTCTGTGTGTGTGTGTCCTTTCAGGAGAATGTCTAAAGAGAGTAAGGATCATAAGCCATCTGGCTTTAAGAAGTGTATTAAGTGCTCTCAAAAAATGTCCATAACGGATGGTCATGGTAACTGCGTTTACTGTTAAGAGGCCATCCATCTACAGGAGACCTGCTTATTTTGCCATGCTTTCAGTCCTAGGATGTTGCAGGAGAGGAAGAACAAGCTTATCCTAAAAGGTTTCTTAAACCTTCCTTTGAGGAAGATCTGGCCAGCTCTTCCTCATCCTCAAAATCCTCCAAGGGAAAGTCTAAATCCTCTAAGAGAGAGGCCCTCCCTGGCACCAGCTGGTGTCCCGGAGCCACCTCTTAAAATATCAAAGTCAGACAAGTCCACTGTCTCGTCGGCTCCACAGACCTCGGTGCCAACTGAGAACAGTATTGAGATTACAGGGTTGGTTCCAAGTACTTTGGAGCCGACCACTGAGACTATTTCTTGAAGCCGGTCTATGGATCCTCTACTGGCCTCCTTGATATTGAAATCTCTGATGCCTCAGATATCCTGCTCTCCTACTCTGTCAGCTAGGTCTTCCAGGAGTTTATCTGAAGAAGATGTGGAGTCACTCGAGTCCATTCAACCCTCTGCGATCATTCCTCCTCTTAGCCATGTTGGTCTTTCAGAGCCGGTGTGTTTGGTATCACTGGTGGAACCTTCAGCTCAAGCTCCCCCTGTGGTTGCTTCAGAGCCGAGTTCTGCTCCAACACTCTCGGCACCATCTGTACTGTCTAAGGGCCGAAGCTCCCCGGTCGGCCCTGACAGGGATGCTTGGAACCAAACTTCTTCGGTTGTGAGTCTTCCTATCAGCACATCGGCTAGGGTGAGTTCGGACCCTATGTCTATCTTGGAGCTGATGGCTCTGGAGCCGACAGCATCCTCGGTCTCCTTGGAGCCAGGGAGGTCTTCGGAGCTGGAGAGGTCAGCATTCGAGATGATGAGGAGTGTGCTGTCTCAATCGTCAGCTCCTACCAGAGGTACCAGCACTCTTCCCCCTACATCACCTACTTCTGTCTTAGCTCCTACTCCCTCCATGGGCAGCAGAGACCCTCAGCCTCAGGAGCCTCAGGCTGGTGGCTCCCACTCTTCTGAGACCTCCTGAGAATGTCCTTCTGAGAAGTTTCCATGGAAGAGGGCATGTAAGAGGAAGCATGTAGACTCCCAGGATAAGTCTCTGACCTCTGACACTGACCTCGAGGAGTCAGAAGGATCCCCCAAGTCATCCTCTGATGTCTCCTTCATAGACATATTGGAAATCCTTAAACAGAGGTGCAGCTGGCCCACTGTCACCCCTTCTGATGAGGAGTCGGTGTACCTGAAGGCTTTTGGGTCTCAACCTTCTGCCTCTTGGGTGTCTCCACCCTTCGATGAACTGATGGATTTAGTTAGTCGAAAGGTGTGGGATACTCCTGATGCCATGGAGCCAGTCCCCAGGAGACCAAACAAGTTTCTTTCAGCCCCTCCATGTAAAGATTTTTTGTCCAAAGGTGTCCCTGTAGATGCCATGGTGGTGGTGGCGGCCACTAAGAAGGAGTTAGCTGAGACTTCTTCTTCTGTTCATTCACCGAATAAGGAGTCTCGAACGATGGACAGATATGGGAAGCATATCTTTTCTTCAGCGGCATTTACTCTTAGATCGCTGAATTACCTTACTCACTTCACGAGGCTTCAGAGAGATTTCCTTAAAGAGTTAGGAGACTCTTTACAAGATACATGTACTAAGGGAGTCCCTGACAAGATTTCTGCCCAGTTGTCCACCTTGAACCCTATCGTCAACTCTTCCATGCGGCTTATTTCGTATGCAGCCGATGGAGTGAGTAGAGCAGCGGGTTCAGGAATTTCTCTAAGGCATCATTCCTGGATGCATTTGTGTAACTTTGCGGAACCGTTTAAGTCTACCTTTACCAATGCCCCCTTCGACGGTTCCTCATGGTTTGGATCCAGGTAAAGGACACTCTCACCCAGTGCGAGCAAGAAGGAAAAACACCTCTCTGCCATGGGAGTACGTTTTACTATTCCGTCTAGACCATACCCTAAGGGTCAGAGGGGCAGTAAGATGTGGTTCAAGAAGTCCCAGGGGTTTTTCCAGGAGGCACAGTGACTCCTCCTTCAGAGGCAGAGGAGGAGGAGGAAATGGTAGATGTCACCCTAGAGGCAGGAGTGGTCCGCAAAACCAGGGAGGTCGCGATTCCTTTCGGGGCCGGCCTTACCAGCGCTCCTGATGTGGGGCCCGACTGTGCTTCTCTGGGGCCAGTTGGGGGTCGCATTTCTTTGTATCCAGAAACCTGGCTAGGTTTCACTCAAGACAAGTTGGTACAAAGAATTATTACCAGAGGTTATGTCATACCCTTTTCTCTTCCACCTTTTGTTCCCAAAAAGATCATAGATGTTCCACCCAATCACAGGGATCAGGCAACTGTGGAGGTCAACAAGTTGCTGTCAAAAAGAGTCATTCAAACCATCCCAGCAGACCAAATAGGATCCAGAACTTACTCCAGATTCTTTTTAGTGCCAAAACGTACAGGGGACTGGAGGCCCATTCTGGACTTCAGCAGATTGAACGAATCGGTAAAGAAGGACAAGTTCCGGATGGTAACACTGCATTCTATACTCCCATTGTTAGAGAAAGACAATTGGATGTGCTCAATAGATCTCCAAGACGCCTACTACCACATAAAAATGAACAGGGCATCAAGGAGTCATCCACGCTTCCGGCTGGGAGCCAGTCACTACCAGTTTTGTGCTCTGCCCTTTGGTCTCACCATAGCCCCCAGGGTGTTCACCAAATGTATGGCAGTAGTGACAGCTCACCTGAGATGTCGAGGATTCCAGGTGTTTCCGTATCTGGACGACTGGCTACTGACCACCCCCACCAGGCATCTACTTCTTCAGAACAGGGACGCTACTATTCAGCTTTATGCCCAGCTGGGAATTTTTAAAAATTGGGAAAAATCTGCTTTATTGCCCTCTCAATCTGTGATTTTTATAGGTGCGAGATAGACACAGTAAACATGTTGGCTCGTCTTCCTGCCGAAAGGGCACAAACTCTGGTTCTTCAAATTCAGCATCTTCTCCCCTTACGAAAGGTCAAAGACAAGATTATTCTGCAGCTCCTAGGGACCATGGCTTCCACCATACTATTAGTGCCACTAGCCAGGCTACACATGAGAATTCTTCAGTGGCTTCTGTCATCCCAATTGTCCTTTCAGCAACTACCATTATCTCATCTCATTCTGCTGACAGAATCTTACAAGAAGGACCTCCTTTGGTGGACACTACCCAATCAGCTAACCATGGGCACTTCATTTGTTCCTCACCAGCCCATTTCTACTGTGACCACAGATGCCTCACAGATAGGGTGGGGGGGGCATTATCTAGGCAGGACTGTCCAAGGCACATGGCAAGATCAGGAGGCTCATCTGCATATCAACATTCTAGAGATGAGGCTGGTGCTCCTGGTGTTGCAAGCACTTCACGACCTTTTACCTCTGGGGACTATTGCAATACGATCAGACAACATGTCGGTAGTATGGTATATCAACAAGCAGGATGGAACCAAGTTCTACCCACTTTTGCGAGAGGCCATGCGAGTTTGGAAATGGGCAATATCTTCCCAGCGTTTTCTGGTGGTGACGCACATTCCAGGGATGACCAATGTGATAGCCGACAAGCTCAGCAGGGCAATTCTGATGCCTCATAAGTGGTCTCTGAAACAGGAAACAGCAGAACAGATTTTCCACAGATGGGGACAGCCTTGCTGCGATCTCTTTGCCAGTTCAATCAATGCCAAATGCAGTAGCTACTTCTCCCTCATCCCCCCTCTGGGGGAGTCATCGAGAGACGCACTTGTACACAATTGGCCCCTGGGTCTCCTGTATGCTTTTCCCCCCTTTCCTCTCATTCCCAGGGTTATTCAGAAAGTGAAACAGCTGGGAAGCAAACTTATTCTCATTGCTCCTTACTGGCCTCATCAAGTTTGTTTCCCCTTTCCCGGGCCTCTTCTCCTAGAGGATCCTTGGATTCTGGACCCAGTTCCAGATCTGTTGTCTCACGTCAGGTTCACTTCATTCCTCCTTACAAACCCTCAATTTGACAGCATGGCTGCTCCAATTCCATCCCTAGTCAGGCTTCACAACTTCTCCCCCTCCGTGACTCATATCCTTACGTCTTCTCATAAATCTTCCACTAGGAGACTATATACCAGTAAATGGAGAAGATTCTATATTTGGGTGGAGAAACTTAATGTTGATCCTTACACTGCCTCCATTCCAGTGGTTTTGGAATTCCTGTTTGAGCTTTTTCATCAAGGATCTGTGGCTGCCACTATCAGAGTTCAATTTGCAGCGATTTCAAATTTTCATCTTGGTTTTCCAGATTCTTCTCTGATGTCACATAAGCTGTGCAAAACCTTCCTTAAAGGTGCCACTTTGTTAAGACCTCCTGTCCAAGAACCTGTTGCCTCATGGGATTTAAATTTTGTGTTATCCAAATTGACTTCTCTGCCCTTTGAGCCTTCTCATTCATCCTCTTTGAAATGTTTGTCTTGGAAGACGTTGTTCCTGGTGGCTATCATGTCGGCGAGACGGGTGTCAGAGTTGCAAGCATAGTCTGTTAAACCCCCTTATCTGATTTTTCACAAAGACAGGGTATCCCTTTGTACTAATCCTTGTTTTGTCCCCAAGGTCTGTTCCCATGCCACTTTGAATCAATCCATAGAACTCCGGGTGTTCTTTCCAAATCACTCCAACACAGCTGAATACAGGTTTCACCAGATGGCTGTCCATAGACAATTACGCTTTTATTTGCACTAGACTAAAGAAATCAGGAAATCAGATCAATTATTCATTTCCTTTTCCGAATCCAAGTTGGGCTTACCAGTTTCCAAAGTAACTCTCTCTAATTGGATTTCTAGCTGTATAGCTTATGTTTACAATTCTGAGGGTAGACCTTTGCCCTTTAAAATCAAGGCTCATTCTACCAGATCTCAGTCTACCTCTGCAGCCTTTCAAGCCAGAGTCCCACTTGATAATATTTGTGCAGCAGCTACGTGGGCTACCCATCACACTTTTATTACTCATTACAAATTGGATCTAATCTCCAGGGGCAGAGCATCCTTTGGTTCCACGGTACTCAGGAGTATTTTTCCTTGAGCCACCCAAGAATAAGGTGCTAGGGACGCTGTCCCATATGCAAGACTGAAGGTGAGATAGGACTACAGAACATAAAGAAGTTATGTACTCACCATAACGTTCCATGTTTGTAGTCCATCTCACCCTTCATTCTTACGAACCCACCCTCCTACCCCCATCCTGGATGTACCTGGAGACAGAAACATTGTTGTTATCATTATTTATGGAGACCTTTTAGTATTGGCTTCTTTCTGTATGTTGTTATTATTTTCTTAGTTAGCATCAAACAAGATCTGGAGATTGTACTGGTGCACCATGGGATACCTACCTAGCCACAAGCCAACCAGAAGTCTTCCACCTTGTAAATAGGCCTAGTTGGAGCCGAGGATCGGCTCCGATCCCATATGTAAGAATGAATGGTGAGATGGACTACAAACATGGAATGTTATGGTGAGTACATAACTTCTTTTTTACAAGAACTGATCAGCCAATTACTTTAATGTCAGTAGTAATCTTTTGTACACCTGTATGTTGGATTATAGTTACAACCAAAAAAATGTAGACACACTGTTAACAAGAGGACAGAACCTAATACTGAGCCTTGTGATACCCCAGTGGAGACATACTGGCATATAAAGTGGTTACCTTTATAAGTGGTTCTACCGCATTTCTTCCAGTTTGTTAGGTTCATCTTAAATGGTTTGGTGAAGGTGATGCAAAAGGACCTGATGTAAGACAAAGGTAAAGGGTATAGGCACATCCAAGAGCAAGACAGAAACCAAATTGCTATTATTTTCTGAACAAGTTTATTAGTAACCTTTAGACAGGCTGTTTATATGTCATGGTTTGGAAGAAAAGCCATGCTGGATTATAATTTAAATGCTAGGTTAATGAAGAGATTATCATAGTTGATCAAAATCTGAAAAATTGTGTGCTAAACTAAGTTTATGTTGTATAATGATTATAGATTGTTTTCAAATAAGTAATAAATAATATATAGAACAGCTATGAGTGAAAGAGAATAAAACAAAAAAGCAATACTTTTAGCAGACATGTACATAATTTTTGGTGCCATTCTATTATCTGTGTGGAATGAAAACATCTAACTTTTATGGTTAAGCACTTGCAACACACTAATTGGTTTTATGTAAGATGAGCGTGCTTTAGAAGAATAGTTAACACAAGAGTTTGGCGGTAAAGACTAACTTGGAAAGGAATTGCTTGTCTACCTACCCAAAAGATTTGGACTGGGTATAGTTTACAGAACAGTATTGTTATCTGCATAAGCATAATAGGCTGTACCAGGAATTGTTGGTTTGTTAGTATAATTGCAAGATAGGTGGGGATTTAAATTATCAGGAAAATTTGCAGTTTGTCTCTGATAAACATGGTTTGTTAAAGTTCACCAGTGACTCAGAGTAGTGATTTTGTACAAATTGTTAGGACTCTGAACAGGGTTACAGAGTTATTATGATAGGTCAAGTGGTGCTGCTGAGGGATTTTGTGATATTATCGTCATTTTGGAAATTGGCATAGAGCAGTACGTTCTAGTTAGTATGCTTGATAAGTTGATAATAGTGTACTTCTTCCATCTTTTAGGTGGTACAAATGGATTTAAAGGTGTTTGCACAGAAGTATTAGGGGGATGGTCATTTATGATGTCTGGCAAAATTCTGAGTGCAGAGATATGGTTTAGAATGTATCGCTCGTCCCTCTCTAACATAGATGACGAACAGGCGAGGTAGTTCGTTTAGATGCTTTATGATATAGAAACATATCATAATGGATAGCAGCATCATAAAATATAAACAAAATGATTAACAGACAGACCTTACAGACATATTCAACAACTTGGAAAAAGAGCAGCAAAAAGAAGAATCCACAACCGTCCACAATACAAACACAGATTTATTGAAGAACTCTAGCGCCTCGGCTCTCAGCATTCCAGGAGTAATACAAATACATAATATTTCACAAACCTTTTTTATAACACCATTAATTAATTATTCAATTACATAATAATTGGTTCCAATTAATTTCTAAATTTAAACCTATATGTACCATAGTATTGAATTTTAAAATATAAATGGATTACTTATAAAGTAGTTTCTCCTTAATGTCACATATTTCACCAAATTTCATAAAAACTTGTTCTAAAACAGAAACTTGCAACAAAGAATGATCACTATCATGTGCTGCTTTAAAATGCAAAGCAATATTACTTTCAATTTTATTGTCCTTTATCTCCCTTATATGTTCCTGTATTCTGATTTTCAATTTTCGTTTACTTTCTCCTATATAAAATAAACTACAGGGATATTTGAGAACATATACTATACCTTCACAATTACAGAAAAAACTGCCACCAGGTGAAAAATGGGCACCATTTATTTTACTAAAATGTGTAACAATACAGGAACATATAGAGCAACAAGGACAAGGGTATGTAACCTTCAAGCCAGGGGTTACATGTAATGCCTCATTAGGCATAGAAAAATAGCTAGAAACTAAAAAGACTTTCAAACTCTTTCCTTTTTTATAGGAAATAGAAGGGCAGTTTGCTATGATTCTTTTCATCTCCACATCCGGAAGTAAAAACTTCCTGCAATTATGCAATATTTTATTAATCCTACTGCTCAAACTATTATATACTGAGTCAAAATATATCTGATCCATCTGAGGTTCAGTATTAATCACCACCTTATTCATAACATTATGGCACTGGTGCAGTCCCAATCTATGGGCAACAACTCTTTCCAAAGACTTTTTAACCATGTTACAGTTATAACCTCTATTTATAAACATATTAAAAGTGTACCTACACTCCCTTATAAAAGCTCCCCAATCACTACAAATTCTATGCATGTGAAGAAACTCCCCATAAGGTAAAGATTCCAATAAATGCTGGGGTAGGAAACAAGCACCATGTAAAAAATGGATATTGTTAACAAATTTCATGTGAACAGATGTCTTAATACCCCCACCATTAATCCCCTTTAATACTAGATCTAAAAAGTTAACCATACTGCCACACTGTATGTCATCAAAACTCAAACCATAAATATTCTGTTCTAAATCCAAATGGAAGTTCATCACATTATGTCTACCACCCTCACAAATGAAAATTAAATCATCAATATATCTGTAATAAGCAATTACATTATTTCTTACAAACTGATGCTTGTACAGATATTCCAACTCAAAAAGGGCTATAAACGAATTTGCATACATGGGGGCAAAAGATGCCCCCATGGCAGTACCTTGTAACTGATGATAGATACAACCATCAAAAACAAAATAATTGTTTAACAAACAAAAATGTGTAAGTTCTATAATATAACAAGACAAAGGAGAATTTCCTAAAAAATAATTTAAAGCTTTAATACCGTCCTGATGTTTAATACAGGTATAAAGACTTTTTACATCCATGACTACATAATACATGTCATTATTCCACTTAATGTCTCATATTCTGTCCAAAAAATCAAAAGAATCTTTTATATAAGACTGTAACTTCATAACATAAGGTTTTAAATATTCATGTATAGGTAAACCTATATTAGTCAAAAAATATTTGTGGGCACCCACAATTGGACGACCCAGAGGGCTCTGTAAATTTTTATGTAGTTTTGGCAAACAATAAAAGGCAGGTATCTTTCACCCCCCATATAAAATTTTCTCTCATCACTTTGAGTCAAATAACCTAATCTAACCCCCTTCTCTAATATTGTATCATAGCATTATTATAATCAACAATATTACATTTTCCATAAACATCCTCATTCCTGAGATGTTCATGACACATATTAACATATTGTGTATGATGTAAAACAACTATTTTATTCCCTTTGTCCGAGGGCTTAATTATGATGTCTTTTCTTTGACTTAAACCAACCAAAGACTTCCATTCAACTTTACTTAGGTTATATGTGACATCGTTATATTTGTCAAAACCATCAAACAGTTGTATTATTTGATAATTCAACATAGCCTAAAATTGCTTTATTGTCTCATTGGTATAAGAGGGAATAAATAAACTTTTGTTAGAAATAGTATGTGTATCCAATAAACAGTAAGCATTAACATCTAAATCTGGCATGCAAGTAATAAAACTTTCATTATTATCTTGTGACATACAGGAAATAAAACTCTCATTTTCTGAATCAATACAATCAAAAACTTCAGTGTCCCTTATATTATCGCTCTTATTAAAAAAATACTTTAAATGCAGTTTCCTAACTAAGAAAAAAAACATCTTGTTTTAACACATGTAAACGAGGAACTGTAGGTACAAACTTTAAACCAAACTGCAAAATATTACATTCATTGTCATTCAAATTGCAGCCTGACAAATTCACTAAACAGTTAGAATTAAAAGATACATTGTCCACACTTACTAATGAATTTTCAGTTCCATCTGCCTTGTTTAAAATGAGGTCTATAGTTTGTTTCAGTGTAGACATTTTGTCCCTGAAAATTCCTGTTCCTTTTTCTGTTCTGTTGTCCACCTTAGTCTTCTCCCTGTCTACGAAAAGGTTGCATGGCTTCCAGACACTGGCCATTAGGAAGAGGTGGATATGCAGATCCATCACTATCACCCCCACTTGTTAAACCATCAGAGGAAGCAAAAGTCACTGAATGTGAGTGTTTTAAACCTCCGTATGAACGGAAGTTCTTCTTTTCTCTTTTGTTATTAGCTTTCCAAAGAAAAGCACATTTGTCCTCATAATCACAAGAATCCCTTTTGATTTTATTTCTCTTTCTCTCAATTAAAAGAGATTCCAAGTCTTTTAACTTACTGTTCAGATCTTGTAGAACAGAATCAACTTGGGAGGGAACAAGCAGGGGAAACAAATTTGAAAAAGTGCTCTTAATGTCTTCCTTTAGCCTCGCTTGCATCAGCGTATCTCGCTCAATAAGAATGGAGACCCATTCACTCACACAGCAATGTGCTTCTGCCACCCAGCAGTCACAAAATGCTTTTTCCACATCATTAGTTAAATCAAAAGGCATGGTGAGACTTTTAAATGCCTGTAAGCCTCTAGGGGTTATTTTAAGATCTAAATAATGCTGCAAACCCAAAATATTTAAATGTGCCTTTGTTTCTGCCATCAGCTTCTCCAAATTGTCGAATAAATCCTGGCTATCCGTAGACAAGCCAAGATTTCCAGAGCCAGTAGTGGAACAAGGATTACCAATCTTCATATGTCTCTCCCCCATCAACTTTTCCATATAGTTAGTAAAACTTCCACTCACATTAGTATTCAAATGTCCATTTGCAGAAGAAATACCCTGAGCAACATAATTATCCATAGTTGTTTGAGTTCTTTGAGATGAAGTCTGCATCACCATCAAATTTTCCCTTAGGACCCTTGGAAAATTGCAGGATGGATCCGTGGCCATAATCCACCCAAGTTATATTCAACAACTTGGAAAAAGAGCAGCAAAAAGAAGAATCCACAACCGGCCACAATATAAACACAGATTTATTGAAGAACTCTAGCACCTCGGCTCTCAGCATTTCAGGAGTAATACAAATACACATTTCACAAACCTTTTTTATAACACCATTAATTAATTATTCAATTTCATAATAATTGGTTCCAATTAATTTCTAAATTTAAACCTATATGTACCATAGTATTGAATTTTAAAATATAAATGGATTCCTTATAAAGAAGTTTCTCCTTAATGTCACATACTTCACCAATTTTCATAAAAACTTGTTCTAAAACAGAAACTTGCAACAAAGAATGATCACTATCATGTGCTGCTTTAAAATGCAAAGCAATATTACTTTCAGTTTTATTGTCCTTTATCTCCCTTATATGTTCCTGTATTCTGATTTTCAATTTTCTTTTACTTTCTCCTATATAAAATAAACTACAGGGACATTTGAGAACATACACTATACCTTCACTATTACAGGAAAAACTGCCACCAGGTGAAAAATGGGCACCATTTATTTTACTAAAACATGTAACAATACAGGAACATATAGAGCAACAACCACAATTAGACCTTACAGACATACATGCTTACATCTCAACAGCTTACTACAAAATGGCAGTCAAGCTCGCATGTGCTTAGTATTTATGCACTTGTGACACTATAGATTTTTTAGACATATGTATCTCCATTTTAGATTACCTTACATTTAACCAAAATGTATCATAAGAAATGCTGGAAAAATAAGTTCTTACACAGAACATGCACCCTGGTCATATACATAGGAATTTAATCAAGGGGCAGTTAGTTAGAACTTCTAGATTGCATTCTTCAGAAGATGATTTTGTGCATACTTCTGAAATTCTTGAAGAGCATTTATTAGATACAGGGTATCATAATAAAGAAGTGGACAGTGTTATGAATAATAAGTTTGAATTACGATTGACAAAGGGTCTGCCTTATTTTTCTGAGCATTATAAAGTACATGGAAAGGGACAGTCATGTATGAAAGGCAAATCTAGCTTCCAGAGGAATAAGGTTAAGATTCCTAAGACTTATAACAGTGATGTAGAAGTCATTAGTAGTGTCACTAGAAACAATTGGAAGCTTTTAACAATGGACAATTGTATGAAAGAGCTAGTGCGGGATGAACCTATCTTCACTTTTAAGAATTGTAGAAATTTAAAAACAAAGGCTTTGTTATCCATATCCTGTTATTAAATGAATCAAATGGATAGGACATTTCTATGAAAATCATGTAAAGCATACCATTACATTAAGAGCAGTAATGTTTTTATTCATCCTATTTATCATAATAGATCTCTCCACACTTATATGCTGATTGCACGACCCAGTATCTTGTTTATATTGCAACTTGTAATGGCTGTTCATGCTTTTATATAGGCAAGATAGATAGGCACGTTAGAGAAAGGATTTTACAACATGCTAGAGATATTTGATCTAATAATAGCAGTAATGCCCTAGCTAAGCATGTTATGCAGTTTCCATCACATAATTTTATGTTTATGGTTTTACAGATTATTTGTCCAGATATTAGAGGACATGATGTTTTTAATGATGCAGAGTATGCTGAATTACATTGGATTGCTGAACTGCAAGCCAATAAATTGCCAGGATTAAATGTCCAGCTTCCTATTAAGTCTATGTTAAAGAAACATAATTTGCATTGTAAGTTTTGATTGGTTGTTAGTTATTTAAATGTGTTCATGTATTGTTATAAGATCTGAAGAAAGTTTTTACTGAAAGCACTTATCTGCCTTTATTGTTTTTATTAAAGTGGCCTGTTATATGTTCCCCTACATGGTGTCTGCACTGGTTTTATTCTTTGGAAGATACCCATTCAGTTGGTTCTTTTACTGGAGAAATTACTCCTTCCTGCCCCATTTTGTCTAGCTTGGCTTTGACTCTGTTCTGCATAGCTACTAGAACTTTCCAGGCTGGCCTGATAACTGGACTGACATCTTGGTCTAACTTCATGGAGTACACAAGTGGAAGCTTGCCTAGTTTGTCTTTGAAAAGATCAGCATAGCTAGAAAAAATATGTTGGGCGAAATTAGAGTAGAGGTCTATCAGGTTAACATGATGGACTTCCATATTAAATGAAAGCAGTCCCATTTTCAAACTGACTCTGTGTCCTAATAATGACTGGATATGCCTGTTGACCACATAAAATAACAAGTCGTAAATTCTTCCAGCAGAGTAACATGAAAGCACTACTGAGCTTTCAGTTTGAATTTCGTCAACTCCATAAGAAACAAGATTCGCACACTTGCCAAATCAAACCTTTCACCATTACATACTCTAGCAAATGTTTCTGCTGACATAACATTGCACTTGGAACCTGTGTCAACTTTCACCTCTATGGGTTTTCCATTTATGTGAAAAGTACAAAATACTTCATTCTTTGCCCATAAATCTACTGCATTGACTGTTTCACTAAGCACTGACACACCATCAACATAAAAAGTACATGACCCCATGTCACAGCTTTCTAATTAATCAGCTCTTTTCTTGAAATGTTCCCTTTTAATAAAAAAATGTGTGTGGTTTGATTTACAAAACCTCTTGAAATTATTCCACTTATTGCATTTGTGGCATTGCTGACCAAAAGCTAAACATTTTTCCTTTTTAGATTCATAATTTCCACTACAACTATGACAGTTGGCAATGAAACTAGGTTGGGACCCATGCTTTGAGTTTGCTGACTCACTCTTATGCTTCACTGAGACTTTGCAAAATCTGGAATTGCTGGAAAGCTCTGGGGTTTACCAGGGAGCACTACAATGGCTATAGTTGCTGCCATGTGTTTGGGCCTGTTTCTTTTAACCATGTGCTGCATACTGTCAACATGAGCTCTAGAAGCTACTGGATGCATGCATTTCTCATTCATAAGCATATTTATGTGCTTTTCTGTGAGCTCGTATATCTGACAAATTTCAGTGGCCTTATTCAAAGTTAAATCTGCATAGCTACTGGAACTTTCCAGGCTGGCCTGATAACTGGACTGACATCTTGGTCTAACTTCATGGAGTACACAACTGGAAGCTTGACTAGTTTGTCTTTGAAATGATCTGCATAAGTAGAAAAAATATGTTGGGTGAAATTAGAGTAATGGTCTATCAAACTAACATGAAGCAAAATATTTCTCACAGCATCATCCTTAATACCACACACAACTCTGTATTTTATCAACTCATCCCTTAAATCATAAACTCTGCGTGTTTTAACCTTATTTATCAAATCAGTTAAATATGCTGCAAAAGTTTCATCAGGCTTTTGATCCCTTGTGTAAAATAAATGCCTTTCAATTGTAATGTTTGTCTGGGGGTTACAAATTTCTCTAAATTTACATTTTAAGCACTCAGGGTCCTCCCTTGATTCAGCCAGTACAACAATATGATGTTTCCCCCTCTCCTCCAAAGATAGCAGGTGCATACACAACTGAATGATCCCTTTCAGTGACTTCTGACCCGGGTAAATTAAGTACAATAAATGCCTTTGTACAGTCATGTTTGTCAGAAAATGCAGCCTGTATGAAAATGTTGTACTCTTGCTCAGTCACTGTCCAGTTCTCTGTAATATTATTGTCAAACACAAGTGCACTGGGTTTTTGAAATCCGTCTGCCATGCCAACAAAGTATGCACAAACATACTGAAAATATGGCCCTTGTAATTATGTACAAACAAGCTGTGCTGTGAGAGCTCATAATAACATTCAAATGCATAATAAACTCTTCAAAATACTGTATTTTGTGAAAATATGGTCTATGGCTGTATCTTGCAAAATAACTTTACTGTAATACAGCACACATATGCAAACTCTTCCTACACTTCTGATAACTCGGCTATCTTTAATAGGAAAACTACATGCTTAGTGAAGGTGCTGTCATTCCCTTTTATTTTATTCATTTTATGTGATTCGGAGTTTATTTCAAACATTTTCTGTAGTAATTCAAATATTTTTATCAATATCGGACATTTCAGTTTGTTTAAATATTGTTTAGAGCATTATATATGCTTTGTTTCATATTTTGCGAATAAGAAATTAATTGAGCAAGTTTTAACATCTGAAATTTGTTTCTGACCTGTTTTGCGAATTATACGTGCAGTCGGGATAATCCACCGTTATATGTTCCTCCAATATCAACCAGATGCCTCTCGGACTCAAACTGGAGAAACTGGAACTCTTTCTGGCAACAAGTCGTTTTAGCCATGCCTCTTCTGACACCATGTCGCTCGTCCCCGTCTAACATAGACGACGGACAGATGGGGTAGTTTGTTTAGATGCTTTATTGCATAGAAAGACATCAGGATGGATAGCAGCATTATAAAATATAAATTAACTGATTAACAAACAGACCTTACAGATATAAATGCTTACATCTCAACATCTTACTACAAAATAGCAGTTAGGCTGACACGTGCTCAGTATTTATACACTTGTGCAAGCCCTTAGATAGCTTCTTAGATACATACACACATATATTGATCTACAGAATGCAAGAAACTACATAGTCAAAACAAGGTTCTTTTATTTGGTGGCTTATGGAGTCTATCTACCATGAAGTGTTATAAGTTGAAAAATCCCTAAGTGATGCTATTCAAGATGGAAGGAGGTCAACAGACCATTTAATGTGTATGTATCCTAGTAGCATTATATCAGAATGGGCATTGTCATTCAGCCTTTGCATGATCTGTGATCTTGAAGACATGAAAGTTTAGGTGGGATAGAATGCAAAATAATTAGAGTGCTTTTGAAGAATTAATTATGCTGGATGATAGGAAGGAATTTTTCCTTTTCTACATGCATTTATTTTCTTCTGTTCTAGTGAGCATAACAGTTGAATGATTTTGAATTGTATAGGACTGCTACTCTTCTTGTGTCTTTGCCAATTTTTATTTTTATTTCCATATTGTTTGTTTTCACCCTTATCCTCTTGATAGTTTACTGGCAGTTTTTCAGCAATAGTCATAGATTACAGCATGTGGTCATCATAAAGTTTCAGTGCCCTTGTGTTTATGTGGCTTGATTCTGTTTCGTTTACATTTATCATTCCCTAATTAGTGTCTGCATGTTTACTTCACTGTATCCAGTTATTTTTGTAATGAAGTAAATTGGCATTTGCATAATAGCTGCACTGCTGACTATTTTGTTTGCAAAAGATTGCCATTATGCTTATATTTCATCTGTATAGATTCATAGATTCATAGATTCATAGACTGTTACTAGGCTAATGACCCAATGGGCCTTTCTAAGCCTAATCAAGTTTTCCCAAAAGAATAGTGATTTCTTGCATCTAAATAGGACACTGAGGGCCAGGCATTTATAAGCAACCTCTGTCAATAAGGGACATGGGTGCCAGGCCAGGTGTAAATTTCCCATTCCCCATTCACTTGGCAAGGTTGTGCTTAAACTGGGTAATAGATGAATTCAGTTCCACATCGATGGGAAGCCTGTTCCATATGAGGGGCAGTCTCTGGGACACATATCTGTCTCTCTAGCATCTTCTGTTTATGTCACAGACAAAATTCAGGCCCCTAGACCTTTATATTTCTAGTACTCTTTGAATTATGAATATCTATGAGATTCATAAGTCTGGGGTTTGTGGATGCCTTGTAAGCCACCAGGCATAGATCACATTTCAGCACTCTATAGGAGAGAAAGGGATTTAAGGTGCTCCACATAAGGCAGGTTTGTTATGCAGAGTAGTTATTGAGTTTGAGTTGCATCAGAAATGCAGTTACTTGGTATAATGAACATAGTGCATGGTCCATAACAACCAAGGTTTCAGTCCGCACCTTTTCATGGAGCTTGTGTGGATATTGTTGTCCTTATCTGCTGATATCAATGCTTGTTTTTGTTGGCATAAAATATCTTTAGGCAAACCAGAACTGCATGTTAGAAAATGCATAAAAAAAGAATCATGTCTGGCTGCAGCTTCACAACAAAACTTACACAGTATGCAAATGGTGTTGCATTTTCCTGAAGCAAAGATAGCTTTGTAGCTAGTTCCTGAGCTCTTCTTGCCACAGGCACCCTTTGTTTGGTACACATATTTGCGATCAGCAGAACTTTGTATTTGATTTCTTAGATGATAAAGAGACCTACATGTACACTGTACATTTATTTACATATTACTAAAAAAGTGGTATTAATCAAAACATAATTAAAGTATGTTGCACACGGTCATACAGCTAGAGCTGAATTAGGGTCAAAAGGAGCCCAAGGAACAAACCAAACACACGCTCGAGGGACTAAGTGCACGGTCCAAACCAATGCAAAAAGGTAAATTCAAAAACGGACCAGCACAATGGTGTAGCAGCAAATTTTAATTTATTGTAGAAATAAACGCTATTTAAAAAATATAAATGGCTAACAAGCAAGCAAACCGGTTTCGGCTATGAAAAGCCTTCTTCAGTGCTAAAAAGCAAATATTCAATAGTTAAGCAGCTCCCAACATCCTGGTGTTATATAGAGAGACATTTAAAGGCACATTGCAGAAATAAGTAATGACTGGATAATATACACATATCATGAATAATAACTGATAAATATAATAATTCAGACCAAAATCACCAAAATAAACTCATGTACATATGAAATTCTAAAAGTAAATAAATCCCAAACAATATGCATAAGGAGGTAGGTTGATATATTATTCTGTTTCATTGAGGCCAGGTTTGAACAAAGCCCCTAACCTGGTTATCCACATAGTTTCCATGTTATTAAGTTTAGTATGCCAGCCTGCTTTGAAATTCCTATGCATTTGGATTTTGTCTATAATAACAAATTTAAAAACAGCAGTGGGATGATTAATGGTGTGTTTATATAGAGCATTGGACAATTGGTGGTTTCTGATAGCACTAAGGTGTTCACTAATCCTCAATTTGATTGGTCTGGATGTCTAACCAACATAAAAAGAGGAACAGGTACATGTGGCTAAATAAATGAACCAATCCAAACTACAGTTCCCAAAGATGTTAATATTGTATACCTGTGATGTATTTTTACTTGAAAATTCCTTGGTTTTCGGGATATGTGGGCAGGCACTACAATGTCCACAAGGAAAACACCCCACCAAAGGATCACCAAATAGGGTGATTTGAACTGGTGTGACTGGTGTGTATCTCTTGTAGTGAGTAAAACGAGAATGTATAGTGCGACCCCTACGGTATGAGAAGGCACATTTGTCTGGTAATATGTCATTCAGAAGTTCATGAGATTTTAGTATGTCCCAATGTCTATTGATAATTTCCCTGAATCTGAATGTGTTGTTTCCGAAAGTGGTTACAAACCTTATCGGCTGCACAGAATTGGATGTTTCATCATGCTTCAGATGTTGGTATTGTAATAAGTTTGAGCATGCCATCTGACTAGTCTGATCAATGGTTTGAGAAATATGATACTTAGAATATCCACGGTTAAAAAGCCTATTTGACAGATCTTGTGCACAAACTTGATGTTTTGATGAACATATGCGTTTCATACGCAAAAATTGGGATTTTGGAATGTTTCGGATGATGTGGCAGGGGTGAGAGCTTGTTGCATGTAGCAGTGTATTATATTGAGGAAACTTCCTATGAACAGTAGTGGCCAATGTGTGATCTTCCAATCTAGAAATGACAACATCCAAAAAAACAATCTCTTGATATTCTATGTTTAGAGTGAATTGTATACCAAAAGGATTGTTATTAAGATACCTAACAAAATCAAACACATGGTCCTTATCCCCACGCCACACCATCCAACAATCATCTAGATATCTTCTCCAGATATCCAAATGATTTATATGTAAATTATGATGTGCATCATATATAAATGTTTGCTCAAAAAATCCCATAAATAAATCAGCATATATGGGGCCATATCTTTAATCTGCCAATATGGATGTCCATCGAAGTAAAACATGTTTTTACACAGCACATATTCAGTAAGTTTGACAAGAAAATTGTTGAAACCAGTGGAATATAATTCAGATTTGTCCAACCAATAAGAGATAGCAGCTATGCCAGCATCATGGGGGATGCTCGTGTATAAAGATGAAACATCTAGGGTACATAACCACCAATCCGCTTCTAATTGTGAATCTTGAATGATGTTAAGAAATTCCGTAGTGTCTTGTATCCTTGATCTAACATTAGAGAGTAAATGGTTTTAAATAATACGTGAGGAAAGCGGATAGTGGTTCAGTTAAAGAACCTCTCCCAGAGACAATAGGTCTACCTGGAGGATTAGTGGAGTGTTTATGGATTTTAGGAAGAAGGTATAAATATTGCGGCATAGGTTCCACCACTTTAAGTTGTTTACCAACCTGTTTACTGATAATACCTTCTTCTATTGCTAAATCCAACAGAGAGTCTGTCTGTGCTTTGAAATTAAGTGTGGGATCCACAACCATTTGGATATAATAACGAGCATCAGACAGCTGTCTGTAAGCCTCAGCCTTATATTTACTGTGATCCATAACAACAATGCCTCCCCCCTTGTCTGCTGGAGTGATGACAATATCATGATTAAGTTGAAGTTCAGTTAGAGCAGATCTCTCTGCTTGAGTAAGGTCATTTGTGGTAGGTTGGTATATGGTGGAAAAATGTAAATCTTTGATGACACATTCCTTAAAGATAGAAACATGTTTGTCCATGGGTGGTGTGAATTCTGATTTGCCAAATTTGAAACCAGTAGATCTTTGAGTAGTGTCATGATCTGAAAAAAATATCTTAAGATTTACCAATCTACAAAAATCATTAACATCTTTTAACAAACTGTATTCAGAAACAGGTGAAGTGGGGACAAAATTAAGACCTTTATTTAGTACTTGGTAATGTACAGGTGATAATTCAAAGGATGAAATATTGTGTACATTGTTCACTGTTTCACAATCTGTTGTAATAGAACCTGTAAACTGGATGTTCCTGTTTCTGTTTCTATGCTTTCTGCCCCCCCCATGTGTCTTACATCTAAAGGGACAGGCTGTTTTCTCTTAGCAGCTGGGGACACCTGGCGTGAAGGGTCATCATAGTCTGTAACAGAGGAAGTTTCATCCTCTGACGTGCCACTAAGGGTAGATTCTGTCCTTCTTAATATTGATCTGGGCCTCTTTCTACCATGATTACTTTTATTAGCTCTGTCTGTGAACCTGACATTCTTAGATGTAACAAACGGTTTGCCTTTGTCGTAATCCGACAAGTCCCTATTAAATTTGTATGTTTTTCTCTTAATCAATTGTTGTTCCAAATTAGCCAAATCTTTGGCTAAATCAGAAATATATTCTTTGAAAAATGCTTCAGTTTCAAATAATTGGGCCTCAAGGCACACTGTTTGGATTTCTGCTATTTGAGATTCAATGGTTCTTTCATAATAACTAGTTAGGGTATCCACAAAAAGCATTGAGGCCTGATGTTGGGCTGAAGCCCAATCCTGTGAAAGCTGGGCATCAATGCTTGATACTAAACGTTGTAGATGGATCCTGAGCCCCCTAGGTGTAATATCTTTTAGTTTATAGGCCTTGAATAATTTCAAGTGCCAAATGTTAGACCTTAGGGACTTCATGTTTCTGGTCAGTTTTTGAAAAACTAACCCACATTTCTGTTTAGAGTCCCCTTCACTGTTATTTAAACTAGTTGACCCCCTAGTGTTAAAGCCAAAGGCTTCAAGGTTATCTTTATCAGCCGATAGTCCTTGCAAAATTTCACTTAGGTCCATGATAAGACAGTATGTCACAACACAATTCTTGACCCAAAAAACAATTATACTAACTTAAATATAGACAGTTTTGTCTATGTATATATATATATATATATATATATATATATATATATATATATATATATATATGGTTGTGTACTGCGTTAACCCTATTGATAGTGGAAAGTTACCTTGCTAGTAAAAAATATATTTAAGAGAACAACTTAAAATGCCCCACTCTATATATATAGACTCTGTGGTGCCCATATGCTAAGGTAGTTGACAATTTGTCTCACTACAAACTAATAGTTATTATTCTAGTTATGAAGGTCCAAAAATGGAATATCACAGGTGTGCATTAATCTGACAAAAGCTTTTATAGTTTGTCTCATGTATAACCATAACTCTTTCAATGTATAATTATGGCAGCCGACCCTTTGTCTCTGCTGCCATCTATTTAAACGTACACTCAGACTCAAAGACATATATACACATTGGTGTATATAAAGTGTAGCTGGACATTTGTCCCTTATAATCTTAAAACTATAATTATCAGAAAATGGACCAAAAAATACCAGTTATAGAAGGAGTCAATATATACAGAAAATGAGGGCATAAAGTTGTCTACTTATATAGAATATATATATATATATATATATATATATATATATATATATATATATATATATATATATATATATATATGTATGTTCCACAAATGGGTCAACTTTGAGCTTGTGTGGATATTGTTGTCCTTATCTGCTGATATCAATGCTTGTTTTTGTTGGCATAAAATATCTTTAGGCAAACCAGAACTGCACGTTAGAAAATATATAAAAAAAGAATTTTCATGTCTGGCTGCAGCTTCACCACAAAACTTACACAGTATGCAAATGGTGTTGCATTTTCCTGAAGCAAAGATAGCTTTGTAGCTAGTTCCTGAGCTCTTCTTGCCACAGGCACCCTTTGTTTGGTACACATGTTTGCGATCAGCAGAACTTTGTATTTGATTTCTTAGATGATAAAGAGACCTACATGTAAGCTGTACATTTATTTACATATTACTAAAAAAGTGGTATTAATCAAAACATAATCAATCAAAGTATGTTGCACACGGTCATACAGCTAGAGCTGAATTAGGGTCAAAAGGAGCCCAAGGTCATGTAATGAACTACCCCCACCCACAGCCATTGCAGTATCCATTTACTTTGCTGTCTCTCCCCAGTTACCTTAAAACATCGTTCAAGTCCATCAGTGTGCATAGTATTTATTTATTTTTTTATTTGTTTAACATTTGTTTACTGGGAAAGTCCAACTTGGAACAAAGCTAATTTTCAGCGGAAGCCCGGGGAGAAGCATAACACTTTTTTTTAAGTTTTATAAAGATCAGAAAGGTTTGAATTTCATTTAAAACTTAAAATTATGCAGCAAAAACACTAACAGATATTTGCTAAGCAAACATTTCTTGCACTGCAAACAGACTTAGCATGAGCAGCAGTAAACTTCTTTTCCCTTAAAAATGACATTTATTCAAAATACATCTAACAGCCGATTAAAGTACAAAAGGCATGCTGGAATTCATAGCCAAATATCATATAATGAAACAGTAATTAGTGGCTATGTTAGTGGCTATGTGACAAGTGCAGGAATTCAAAAGACAAATGTGTAATGCATTTGCTGACAGTTTGGGACAGTCCACTAAATGCAAGTATCCATTTTCAGTGGAAGCCCAAGAGCACTGTCTGGTGAAGTGACTTTGTTAGCGTCACACAATAGACAAATGAAGGCTAAGACAATCAAACTCTGCACATCAGAAGCTGCTCATAGCCTTACTCATCTGTATTAAGTACCAACAAACTGTTGTAGCCCAGCACGGTGCTTTTCACAACCATGTGCTTGCAAAACAAAACAAAAAAAAAATGTGCTAGACATTATGCTGCCCAGTTTCTTTAAAGCCAAATAATAAACATACCTGCAATAGTTATCAAAAACAAGGAAACCAAGGATTGTACTGAAAGAATATAGCTGTAGTGATGATGCTCCTGTTGACTACAATGAATTCCTTCCATTAAACTATAATTACTGTGGGTCACAGGCACACATACACACACACACACACACACACACACACACACACACACACGCACATGCACACACGCACACACACGCACACACACACACACACACACACACACACACACACACACACACACACACACACACACACACTCACTCACTCATAAAAACACACACAGAAACACACGCAAACATCAGTTATAGTCACTTGCATAACTGTATACCCCAGATGTCTGTTGAGAACAACTGAATGAATATATCCATAAATAATGGACCAGAAATGTATCTAAGTCTGCTGCTGTCAAAACCATAGGGTGATTCTCCCCTCAACTTTATAGGCCAAGAATCAGATACTAAGTCCCAAAAATCAGGACGAAATTTTAAATGTTTCTGTAATATACATAGAATAAAAAAAAAACTTTGCATTACCAAGCATTTTCTGAAGGATGTCATGCTTATATGCATTTTATGAGTAAAAATAACTATAAAACTCTAATGACTGGCATTAATGACTGACTGCACTCTCTAGTTATTTATTTGAAAAGCTTTCTGGAGGTTCAGAATCAAAAAGCAATGTAGATTCATCTTGGAGTAAAGAGGAACAGGAAGCAGCAGAGGCTCACCTTGAAGTATAGAGGTTCGTCCTGCAAGCAGTTTTAGAAACACACACACTTGCACACAGGTGCTTACTCACAGGGTAAACAGGATCTGGAGTCAATGGTCGTTCAGCTTGCAATATGGAGATTCACCTTGCAAACAGTTTTACATAAACGTACACACACACACACACACACACACACCCACACACACACACTAGGAAAAAGCTACTGTTCAGAACTTTTGATATTTCAGTTAGGACAGTTTAGGGCAGTGCACTTAAATCTAGGACAGTAGTTAAATCCTGTTCTTGATGTGGTCGATGATCAGTTTAGTTACATCAATTAAATCAGCTCCTGTGTTGTAGCAATACAGTTAAATCCAAATCCTCACTGCAACATAGGCAACTTATGGAAGTGACTTTATACCTGACCTGAGCTTCTCTCACTTTTTTCCCAGTGGTTGAGTTTCTCTCACTTTTTTCTCATTGGTTGAGCCACTTAAAGGGACTGGAGCTGTACACAGAATAGTTCACATCACACACTGACCACACAGGCAAAGCACTAAAGCTGGTATTTCTTTTTTTTTTAATGGACAAAATGACCACAGTTGACGTTTCTGTTTTCTTGCTTTTTTTCTTCTTTTATGGCCAGACCAGGCCCACCAGCAAGAACCAGGCCCTAGGCAACTACCTAGGTTGCCGTGTGTTGTATCCAGCTCTGCATACAGCATACTTCGACAGAGAACAGAGGAAACCTAATAGATTCATAGTAGTCAATTACAGCATTAATGTACTAGACATTATGCTAGACAGAAAGAATATTGCAACAGTCTTTAATTTCACCTGGCTGGCTCACTTTCTTGAGAATGGTTTCCTGTGTTGTACTAGCAGGTGTGTCAAAAGTTTTCAAATGTATAGCCCTAAGACTTTTTTACATATTTCAAAAGTCTTCTTTTTTTCCTACTGCAAAAAGTTGACTTTGGTTGAAATTGCCTGTGAGTATGCACTCCACCTGTCTTTTTTTTTTTTTTTTTTACAGTGAAAGAATAGCATGAAATAATTGCAAGTACATTTTTTATTGCATTTTATCAAAAAAAGTGGCGTATATTACAAAATCCATTATTTGGGTAGAGGAGGGGAGAATCTAGGATCGCTATCAGATTGCAAAAAGCATTATTTTACAAATTTCCTACAGCTGCATTTAAATCCAGATGCAGTTAAGCATTCCACAGGATTTTTAAAATGTACAGTTTTTGAAATATAACTATAGTAGATCTACCAAAATGACATGCCTCTAAGCATCTTGTGCTGGGTGCCACTTTTCTGCTCATGAGTCAAGTCCATCCATAAATTCAGATTTCCCAGGACTCTTTGAGCTGGTTATCGCTTGTTCTGCAAACAATGACATCAATTCTCAAATTTAGCTGTAGGGTTCAGATTGTCATGACTCAGAGCACTGTGTGTATGAATGCTTCTGCTATGGAAAGGGAGAATAACTCGTGAAGTACTGATGAAATCCATTTTTTGTTCATGCTGTTTGACTAGTATGACATTTGTGTGCAGCATAAACCCATTTCTTCTCTGATTAAGCCCCAACTGCTCTGCTTGCAGTATGACTCTGATATTGTGAACTATGAGGGCAATGGCATGGCAGTCCTGGGTGTAGGAGTGCAGGCAGTGTTCTCTCAAAACAGATGAAGAGGCTTAGGCTCTAACTTTCTATTAAAAATAGCTGACTGGCTCCAGAAAAAATGCAGGTTTGAAATATAATGAGCCACTATGTTTTGAGACATCCCAGGAGATTAGCTGGAACCTATGCTTGTCTCTTTCAAATGATCTATGACATTTTCATGAGCAGATCATCTGTATTTAAGTTATAATAGCTACTTAAATAAAATACTATAAGTAAAACATTACGATCAACTTGATATTATCTGCTCTGATAATTGATCGGGGAAGTCAACACATGCTTGGCAAGCAATGACCAGGTGATTTCTTACTTTGGTGCTGTACTTTGTGGATGAGAGTATTGTGGTCCAAGGCTATATGTACTCAGACCATGATAGACAAAGTCCTGCACCATATCCCACTGAGCTATACGTCACCCTCCATGCCCAAGAAGCTCACAATGTATACTTGGACAGACTGGAGACACTTAACCATCCAACCTAACACCCTATTCATGAGAGAGTATAATTACCCTCTATAGACTGGAAATCCTAAATGTCTCAAATCTACAGGTACAGAGATTCATGGAATTCATAAATATAAACACCCTTCACCAAACAGTGAATAAGCCCACTAGAGGCTCCAGCATACTGGATCTTGTGTTTACAAATGTGTGAGAATGTGCATGTGAGAATGCTGTCCCCTCTCCCCATGTCTCAGCCTCCCTCGTAAGGTCCACTGATAAAGCTGAAGCCTTCAAAATCAAAATCAACTCTGTAATCCCATTAAAAACAGTGATAGTTATGAACTATTCCAAGGTAAATTACCTTTTATTAAGTGATGGTTTGTCAAAAATTCAGTGCCACTAAAAAACCCAGAGAACACAGCAGCCTGTGCTGAATTCCTCTTAAAAACTCCGTACAGCCATGACAATGGCTGCATAGAGACTGCTGTAGCTACCAAAAGTAAGGCCAGGACTAGCTCCAGAAACAAACCACCCTAATGGTAGCACAAATTAAACAAGATATACAACAAAAAGAAAAACATTTATGGCAAAACTCAGGGAAGGTCAATTCCCATAAAGATAAAAACTCTCATCAAGCTAAATAGGCAATTAAGGGGGATATTTAGGCAAACCCAGTTTTGATATTAAGACAATAAGGCCTTCTCCGGTTATGTCAGAAATCTTAAGAGCAGCACACAGCAATGTGCTGAACTGGTAGTTAATGGTGCCACATTCACTGAACCTGACTATATAGCAAACCTGCAAGCGGACATATTCATTTCCAACTTTGCCTCCTCACCCTCAACCCCCCCCAAAATATCCTCAAACATAATCTCTCCAACTGTAGCTAGGGAACATGTACTGGCTACGCTCGCTAAAGCCAAGAACATGGCCACAATGGGCCCTGATAACATCCCAGGATGCATCCTGAACAGTCTAAAATATGACTTATAAGGAATCATTATTTAACTATAGTCTTAAAACAGGCTTTGTGCCATGTGAATGGATGACTGCAATGGTCATCCCCATTATAAAGGAGGACCTTAAATAGATCCTAGAAACTACAGACCACTGTCTGATTAGTCGTATTTGCAAAGCCATGGAAAGAAATAACATGTAAATTGTCAACAAGGACATGGGAGACCTCTAGACACTGGATCCATCTCAGTATGGCTTTCTCAAAGGAAGGTCATACTTACTGAATCTGGTGGACTTCATTGAAAAGGTCACTAAGGCAATCAATGAGAGGAAAACTGTGTGCACTGCCTACCTAGATCTGGCTAAGGCTTTTTATATAATATCCCACTCAGGCATTATCAATACCCTCACTGAACTAGATATAACACCCTTTATAACACATTGGATAGCTTGCTGGCTCACTGATAGGACACATGAGGTTAGAATTTGTGAGGCCACCTCCACAAAGAGGTCGAGCTGTGTGCTAGGCCCACTCTTCTTTGTCATCTACTTCTTGGATGTCAAAGCAATGTCAAAGGTCTATGGCTAACCAAGTTTACAGATGATTGCAACTGGAGCAGTCACTAATTCTCCCCCAAGAGGAGAACTCCCTTCAGGAAGGTCTAACACAGACTAATGCTTGGTCCCAAAGCCATGGCTTAAAGCTCAATACTATGAAATGCATTATGGCACCTTCTGGGAAGTTGGCACTCAAGGTAACTGCATCATCAATAAAACAACTCTAAAAGTTTATTCATTAGTCAGGGATCTGGAAACTCATGTAGATAGTAACCTAGCCTTCGACCAACATGTGTCCAAGGTAGTAAAAAAATCTTTCTATGTTGCTCAACTTATAGGCAAGGGAATCGCATCTAGGTCCAGAGAAGTTAACATACCACTGTACTCAGCCCTCATCAGACCGATCATAGTGTATAATGCCCCCTTCAGTATGTATCTGACCAGACGCATGCAGCAACTGGAATGTCCACAAAGGTTTCTTACAAAAAGAATACGGAAAGTAAACCGAATCTCCTGTGTTGATTGCCTCAAAGCTCTGTATCTTTACTCAGTATCATACAGACTTCTGATAAGTAATCTTTGCCTGGCATACAAGGCATCCCTGGGCCCAGTTTTCATGAACTTTTTTCACATCCGCAAAACAAACAGCATCACAACTTCTAGATTAGAAGACCTACATTCTTCTTGAGGGATAATTAAGACATGTTGGAGAGACAGATATATTTCTCAGAGAATTCCCATTTTCTAGAATAGGCTCCCCATCATTTTTGAAGCAGAGTTTCTCCCTATCTCTGTTAAAGTACAACTTGGACCAATGGATAAATAATCAAAAATTCACCCCTGGTCTGGCACCTATGTCTCTGATAGAGGTAGTCAGTAAATCACACCCTATATAAATGAAATCTGTGGGTCACATTTGGGTTACATGGCTAGACTTAGAAGGGCTTTAGTGCTCATAAACCAAGCATACACCTATGAACAAATGCCTTATTTATTTTTCATTTGTTGTACAGATGAAAGTAAAAAAACATGCTTTTCAGTATCATCTAAAAAATAATACTAAGGGTAATGTGCAGTAAGATTTCAATTATATAACATATCTAAAACATACCATGCAAATCATAATTTATATAATTATATATGATGCATATGGTTTCTGCAAGACAAAATCAGTGTTTGACTAGGTAGGAGTTTGAAAGATTTAACAACTGTTTTTGTTAGATAATTAAAGTTCTGTACTAGGGGCAGGTACAGATAATGCTATGTATTTTCAGGCCATAGGTGTGTTAATTCAATGATCTGAAGCATTTCTAGGCGGTCTATATTAGATCACCGAATGCTTAGGTAAGCGAACGGTGATTAATCGACCCCATATAAGTGAAAGCTTACAAAACTGAACTGTCAGAACAGCGATTTTTTTCCAAGGGAAAAAAAAATCGCTGTTCCAACAACAAAAAGAAAAAGAAAAAAAAGAAAGAACATGAAAACATGAGATTAAGTGGGGGGCTTTGCCCCCCACACCACCCACACACCCCCTACTTAAATATACCAACTCCAAGACCACACTACAGTGCCAAAAATGGCAAAGTACCGAAGCGGCCAAGCAAATTCTTACCCAGGGAAAGAATTCGCTTACATGCCGCTTCGATATTTTGCAGTTTCAGTTTTGTCAGTTCAACCAAGATGCATTTGAAACATGCGTCTTCGGTCTGCTGATAGGAACCCTTTCTAGGTACATGTTAGTGTGAGGCAGTTAATGAACATCTACAGTGATGTGTTTATTAGTTCCATATAGGCCAGTAATGAGAGAAAGCTATAACGGCTATTGTAATATTATAGGGAATGTTGAGGGACTGAGTGTGAGCAATGTTTTATTGGAATGGGAACTATAGAAAGGGAGTCCTTCTGAGTGTATTAATAGTTTAAATTCAGTAATTCATAGATGAATGAATGCATACGCATTAAAGGATTGCTTAATCAAGAGTATTGTGAGTGAAACAATTAAAAATTGCCTCACAACTATGTCTTGATTAAAAGTTGATACAATACAAGACTGTACTAATCCTGTTATCTTTTGTTCTTTTTGTCATGCATTTCTTCATATGTCCTAATCAGTAAAACATTTAATGGCATGCATTTTGTTCTGCTTTAGCTAGAAGTTGGGCAAACAGTAATCATCAGTCTTTGAATGTCTTTGTTTTAAATCTTGTATTTGTACTCCTCTTAGTTTACAATCTGTACATTAAGCTAAACAACATGTATTGGTATGCTTTTACACTGTATGTTTACCTTTCAGCATCCACCTTTATTGTCACCCATCTGAACAGTAATAAGTTTTCTAATAAGTCCAGAACCGTAAACACATATCCTCTGATATTTTAGTCTAAACATGCTGGCTGACATTTTCTTATAGTATGACAGATTCCATGAATTAGTCTCATAAGAAAGGAGTCTAGGGATTCAGAACGATCCCCAGTGCTCGCAGTAAGGGTTGCAGTAAAAAGAACCTGTTTCCATGAAGCATTGTTTTATAATTCAGGGACATATTAACAGCAATGAGGAAATTCTTCATTATCAACTAACTTTCATGTTTCTGAATTGCCACTAATTATCTCAAGTGCACATCAGCACTTTCCTGTGGTAATCACCTGTGGCAGCCCATGCATCGCATTTGCAGATACCCCCGCCCACATACATACACACATTCAGACTCCAAAACACAAGCACACAAACAACCCATACCTCTTACCTGACCCTGAGTTATTAGATGCCTCTGCTTATGTATTTGTCCATGCCCTTGGAAATCAGATGATTACAGTCAGTGAATAATGCTAGACATTTGAGATTCTTACTTCCTTATTGTGCAAAAACTGCACTACAATCTTAGATCTATTACACTTTTAACTTTTTAAGTAACTCCGAGTTACATTTCAAAATTTATTCCTGGAGTCACTTAGAGTTCTTCCTGCCTTTGTCCTAAAGCCCTCCCCCCACACACATGGACCTACCCCATCCTTCTTAACTGTCCCTGATTTTACAGGATGTTCCTACTGTTTCCTGGTATAGGCATACCTCTAAAATGTCCAGTAATATCTTGCTGTACAAGGCTGAGTGGTATGCTTAGGTGCTCTGTTCCTTCTTCCTCATAGTTCACTAACTGTTGTCAGCCTGATGCCCAACATTCTCAATAGGTTTAAAAAAACATGCTGCATCAAACTTAGTATAGTGTGTTAATGCTGCTGTTCCCTGGGAAAAGGGCATGGTGTTTAAATGTTTTTCTTCTCTCCTGTCCACTTTAATTTTTATTTTTTAATTTTGGTTTATTTAACAGTAACCTTGGTATCTAGTGGTGGTTCAGAGGACTAATATCCTCTGAAGGTAGGAGAGTGCAGGGTTTGAACCTTTAAGGCATGCTGTTTATAGTATCCATGGTGTATTGTGTTCTCCTCCCCTGACCCATGTCTTTTTTTTTTTTTTTCTTGATTGCATTTCAGGCACAATATGGAGAATATCATTGGTGTCTATTGCCCCCCCCCCCCACACACACACACTTTTTTGTTTAAATGCTGTTAAGGCATTATCTGAAAGTAACCTCTGGTATCTACTTTTTCTCCTGACTCATGTTTAAGTGCTGTTAAGCCACAATCCAATAAAAGTTATGCCTGGTAGCTAGTGCTTCTCCTGCAACGCATCTTGTTTAAGTGCCATTAAGGCACAATGTATGCTGAGTTCTCTCTGGTATCTAATGTTCCACCCAACCCTAAGTGCCATTAAGGCATGATGTTAAAATGTTACCCCTGGTGTGCAGTGCTCCTCCACAACCCTACATTACAGGAATTGATTGCTAGTCTAGAAGGCTGTGCAAATGTAACAACCCCCTACACACACATTTATTAATTCATGCATACACACCAACATACACACATGTGCACACACACACACACACACACACACACACACACACACACACACACACACACACACACACACACACACACACACACACACACACACACACACACACACACACACACACACACACACACACACTTTGACAGTTGTAGAATATAGAGGCTCACACACATATGCACACATATACAAACATATATACTACCTCACTAGCTCCATATTGCAACCTCTCAGGCAGACATGCATACACTGACAAACATAGACACACATGTACACACAAAGACACACACACTCGCACGTACACATGCGCATGTAGTCCCTATGAGTACTTGACTGCTAAACTTACCAGCACTTACCTCTAGAGTGAAGGTTGAATACCTCCTTTTGACCATGTTCATTCCTGCATGTGGCCAGGAGTGGCCATGCTACTTTACGCAGTCGAGTGATTCTCTGAATCTTTCTGCTGCATAAATGCCTTACCACAAACAGTTCTAGAGGAGAACATCTAACTAATTAGCATATTCTTCTCTCCCAGAATGCCTCATTAGCACTTAACACAGTCATGGAAACAGGTCACTGTGATGCTGCATGTATTTGTGCTCAAGCACCATTGTAGGGCTGTCTCTGAATACAGAAATGTATCCACAAGGTGTGCACCTCATGTAAACCTCACAGTAACTGTTCTGAATTTTACTGGAGGTTTTTCAGCATTCCCACAGGTTGAATCTCATTTTCTACAGCTAGAAACTGCACTGTTTCTATGTTTCTACATCTCTTTCATTAAAAGATGATGTACATAGCTTATTCAAATTTTTATCACATTAAAGCATAATTCTCAATCTGCTGGCTCTTGCAAAGTAAGTACATCCAGCCAAAAATGTGGGTTCCTAGTTAGCATAAAATTTGAATACTGTACAGCATATAGTTTTTTTACATTTCCAGTAGGGCTTAAGGATGCTATTCAGAAACACGTTTAAAAAATTTGTGGGTAACAAAATGATGCAAAATATAAGCATGCTATGATAAATGTATAAAGTTTATAGGATTTATTGAAATGTACTGCCAAAGTCTGTCTTACAAAATCATTTATTTCTGCTTCTGAAAAACTGAGATATATGATGTGGATCCTCTTTCTTACTTGTGCTACCAGTGTTTTGGTCATGGAGTTTGGTTTCCTGCCTAATTAACAGCTACAAAATCGTGTGTGATGGGGATATTCATAAAATCATATGAGGGGGAAATCACACCTGAAAAATAGGAATACATTTTCAAAAATAGGCACATCATTTGAAGGGGTAAATCAAACATGAAAATAGGTACATATCTCCAAAAGAAGTACAGTTGAGAGGTCTGTATTTAAGGATGGAAGCCTGTTGAAACTGAATGTAGTATATCAAATGACTTGATTTCCCTCAAATGAATGATTTTGCTTGCTACCTGCTTTCAGTCACTCATAGATTTCAGTCTAGAATATATCTTGTGTACCAAAATAATTGTTGTCTACAAAGATCATCATGGTGCTGCACCTGCGGTAGCAAAATTATCTTACCCTTTATTCCGAAATAAAGGCAATCACTGAGACCACACTTTCCATTTTACATCTTTTATCCATTTCTGCTTTTTTTCATTATGCAAAAGGAATCAGGTGCTTAAGGTTTAAATGCCAAGTGACCAAAGTATACAGTTTCATGCAAGATTAATGAATTGCAGATAAAGTTGTCATTTCCCTGCACAAAGGATGAAACAGCCATCTCCCCATTAAAATCAAGATCTCACTTTGATAGATCTAGAAGCTGTTCTACATCTCAGATGAGTAGCATATTTGTATTCATTTTGTGTGTGTGTGTGTTTGTGTGTGAGTTATGATGTTAGTGTCCCAGACGTTTACAAGTTTTAGCAGTGCCAACCCTTTGTGCATTTTTTTCTTTGTAAAGACATTCATCATTTTCCTACGTGCAAAAAAAAAAATCTAGATCATAAGTGAAGCTTACTCCAGAAATCATTACTTAATTGAAATAGAAAGGTCAAAAATAACAACAATGATAACATGTTTATTTTCTTTAGAAAAGTATTTGTCCACTAACGATAAAGGCTAGTGTTTTCCTGACTCTAATAATATGTATCTTACAAAAGTTTGTATTAAATAATGCATTATATAATTTTTCTAAAGCAATCCAGTTTTGGCTCTACAACTATGCTTATTGAAACAATAGATTTTTTTTTAGTTTTACTTTGTACACTGTTTAAATAATTTGGCAAATAACTTAGGCAGATTATCATTTAAGTCTGTTACCCTCAGCTGTTAAAGGGCTGGAAGCAGCTGTGGGCATCAAGAGATAGATAAATTATGAGCAATCAGCATCATTGCAGGTATTCAGCAGTGCATCTTATGTATATAAAGGCTCACCTTTCTGCTCTTCATCCTTGAGTTATCTTAGTAATTCTCGTACAGCTTCTGTGTAGGACGTCTTATACTGGGAATATAACCTAATGGGCAACAAATATACTTGCCAATCCATTTTGTATAATGAGACAGATGGAAAAAGCAGGCCATTTGGACACACTTTCACCTTTGCATGATTGATTTATACTAGAAATATAAGCTCTTGTTCAGCCTTGTCAGTATGGATGGCTGCATTGACCAGCTAATAGTAATAAATACCTTTCAAATGGTATTAAACACAACTAAATCTTTTTAAGTTAGCTTAATTTTTGCTGGACAGCATTAATCCTATATGATAAAGTTTTAAAAGTAAATATGTGCATAATTTCATAATTATGTACATATCATACATAAAGGCAAATAAATGCTTAAGTTGATAAAGTAAGTACTGGAGAACATCTTAGATGTCATCTGGTTTGCCTGATACAAAGATTTTTCTTTATTTTATTTCTTTTCTGTGGCTCATATCAATGGGCTCATTACCAGAATCACTTATCACCATTGCTGAGCAACACTGATTCTGTATAAAAGTATTATTATCCACCTATGCTGTGACTGCCACCCCTATTAGAGTTACTGCTCCTGGTCATGGGAGCCTTCTCAAGCCAAGGAGCAGTTGGGGTTGTACATCTTAAGCCTATTCCCAGTCAAGTCCTAGTACAAAGCAACCAAGCTGTCTGTCAAACACCCACACTTCCAAACAAACTACAGTGTGTGTGGCTGCACAAGAGATTGACTAACAAAAAAGGCAAAGTGAATGATATAAATAAAGATAGACATATTAATGACATAGTAAATACCATGTAAACCAATGTTTGTGAAGCAGCCAGTAGCAGAATGCATTGCTGCATTTTCCCTAAACATTCCTCTTGCATGACTCCAGTTCATTTATTATAAAATGCAGGTTAATCACCAAGGCCACTCTTTCCCAGGTTTGATCCTATACAAGTAATGTAGCAGTATTTCACAGAATTAAAATAACCTAGCTCCTACTGATCATTTGTTCTGTTACACGGCTCCTAAACTTTGAGATGTAGTTCCTAACATCATTAGAAACTGCTACTCAGTAACACTGTTTATGGAAAAAATGCTTCAGCACCAAAAAAATGTCATATTTTCATGCAATAGATAAACAACTATGGTATAGCAGAAGTCTAGTGGTAATAAGCTTTTATTAACTCTCAATCCACATTCCTTAGTATTACCTACAGACAAACCTCAGTATATTTTTGTGCCAATTAATGTAAATATCTTTGCTCTGCTCAAGTTAGACTTTATGACAATATCAGTAAACTCTATATAGCTACACGTTACTTGTGTATGTCCTTACCTATACTGAAAGAAATTTGAGAAAATTGTTTATTGACTGTAACTTTCTGTAACAACCTGACAATGTAGTATTTATATTATCTAAGTCTGTATTTTGTTTGCTGCTGTTTTTTCTGACTCTTTTCCTACTGAAGTTTTTGCTAGATAAATTTTGTTTTTTCCATGCTGTAGCCAAAATTGGTGCTTTATGGTTCATTCTCTTATCTTATATAATTAAGTTGAATAATCAAACAAAGAAGCAACAAATTAATATATGTGAGAGCTGTCCCTCTGCCAGTACATTCCTCCCCTCTCATGTGCCACTCTGATGCCAAAGACTTTAGTCATATCCCAGTTACAAATAGCGTAATCAGGAACAAAATCATTATCCTAGGGAGTCAGAGAGTTATAACTAATATGCAGAGTCCAGCAAGGACTCAAAGCAAGGACTCAAAGATGCAGACACTGCAAACACCACAAACAGAGGTCAGAAATGAAGCCCACACCTTGGAGTTTAGAAGAAGAACCCTAATCAATTAACCACCATCCTCTGCCCAGTTAGCTGTCTTGAGTTGCTGAATATATAAAAACATTTATTCTTGCTTACAGAGTTGCTCTCTTCACATCTTTCAGATGGAGCAAGAATGTTACCTCTTGCAAAATGGACTCAGTCTGATCAGAAAGGGATCTCATCCTGTTTTCCATACACAGATGCATATGACAAATATAGTCTCCTGTGCAATCATAATTTTATTCCTGAGCTACTGAAGAACTCTGTGGATGGGTGTCAGGTTTGCCAAAAAATGAAAATAGAAAAATGAACATGCTGGCTGGTTGCTGCTCTTCCGGTCAGGATAAAACAGACAAGTGGTTGTAGGTTCAGTTCAAGCAGCTTTATTACACTCAAAACACATCAGGAATGAGGACTTGTAACTTAAAATTAAATAAACTTATAAACAGACTGACTACTGCACTTTGGCTGTTCTCTCCAAATGGCACTGCTTTCTGCACGTGCTCACTATTTATATGCACATGCTGCATCTGGAAATGCTTCTTAAAGGTACATACACACTCTGTTCTACATCCTCCTTCTTCGAGAAATGGATACTATACTAAATTACAGTATTCAATGGCATGCAATTTACAGAAAGGATCTATTGACATGCAGTTATACAGAACTAATTTTTTGAGATGCAATCATAGAAACTCAGACACATATAGAACAATCATGTCCAGGTTCCTGTGTATTTTACACTAGGTCTAGAAATACGACCTGATTGTGTAACATAAAAGTCAGAATTGGGTCAAGCAATGGGGACTGTCTTCAAGGAATGTTTAACTTTTGGGAACATCTGGGACATCATCAGGAATGGGAATGGATACTGAGACATGTTCTTTTTGGGGGTATGTGTTCTTCGTTACAAACATTGTCAAGGTTGCTCTGAGATGTAGAGTCTGTATCACTGGCACAATGCTGCAATATCATTTCTGATACAGGAAGAAGATGCCTGCAGTTTCTCCTGTATTCTATACCCTCAGATTCCACTAAGTAGGATCTTGGCTTGGCACATATACATCTCACTTGACCAGTTCGATCAAAGCCTTTCACTGTTTGCATCCGCACTGTCTCTCCTTCTTTCAATGGACAAAGAAATCTTCTCATTTTATCATAGCTGGACTTCTGAAAGGAACGCTTCTTAAAAAGTTGGGCTTTAATTGCTTTGTTATTTTTAGCATTAGGCACCAACAAACTAGAAGTGATAGGCAAGGTTGTTCTGGTTTGCCTACATAGAAGTCTCTAAGCAGGTGAGTCAAGTAGGTTGTCATGGGTTATATTTCTGAGAGTAAGTAAATTCAAGAAGATATCAGTATTGTCATGCTTTGACCTCTCTAGTAATTGCTTTGTACTCTGTATTGCATGTTCAGCAAGGCCATTTGACTGTGGGTATTCAAGACTACTAGTAACATGGATAAAGTCCCACTCTTTTGCAAATCTCTGAAAGAATTGACTGATAAACTGGGTAGCATTGTCAGAAATAACTTTGTGTGGATAACCATGGACTGAGAAATGATATTTCATCTTAGTAATAAGAGCACTGGACGTTAGGTTAGGTAGCAAATCGATCTCAAACCATTTCTCATAAGAGTCTACCGACACTAAGTAATGCTGATTGTTCCACTCAAATATGTCAGTTGCTACTGTTGACCAAGGTAGTTCAGAAATTTGGCTTAACTGAAGTGGCTCTTTTTGCAAATGGAGCTTAGTACTGTTGCATACTGAACAAGAAGAAAGCACTTTATCAATGTCTTTTGATAGAGAAGGTCAAAATCCTAGTCCTGTCACCCTTCTTTTGGTAGAATCAGAACCTGGATGGCCATGATGCAAAATCTGAATGTATTTGTGGTGTAAGCAAGTAGGAACAACTACGTTGGTACCTTTGAAAATGATACCATCTTCCATAAGCATCTCATCTCTGTATGAAAATAAGGTTGTACTTCTGGCGGCACACAAGATTGCTTTGATGGCCATCATACATCGATGAAGTGGTTGAGCTTTTGCAAAACTGGATCGGTCTTTGTATGATCTGTTAGCTCACCATTTCTTGTGGTAGAAAAATGATGCACTTCCATGACATCAGAGTTAAAATTCTCTGCATCAAGCTGTTCCGTGGTATTCCTGGGTGATCTGGAATAGGCATCAGACAGGTAAAGAACTTTACCTTTCGTATAGACCATTTTGAAATTATACTTTAGCAATCTAAGCATCATTCTCTGTAGTCTTGCTGGAGCTGAATGCATAGGCTTCTTTAAAATAGTGTCTAGAAGGTGATGATCAGTCTTGATCTGGATAGCACGTCCATAAATATAATCATGGAACTTCAAACACATGAACACAATTGCCAAAAGTTCCTTCTCAGTTTGAGCATACTGCATCTCATTTTGGGTAAGAGTTCTAGTTGCATAGGCTACTGGTCTGCCCTTTTGAAGAAGAACTGCACCAAGACCAAACTTTGAAGCATCACAGGAAAGAACTACTGGTTTGTAGACATAGTATCTCAATGTAGGCGGGTTGGCAATTTGTTGTTTGAGATTATCAAATGCTCTCTGGTGTTGTTTTAACCATGACCAGGAAACATCTTTGTATGCCAGCTCTCTTAAAGGCCCTGATAACTCATTAGACAGGGATAAATTTGCAAAATATTTAACCATACCAAGAAAACGTTGTAGGGCTTGGACATTGTATAGAGCTGGCATCTCAAGAATGGCTGCTTGTTTAGAGGATTAAGCTTCAAGTTCACTTCACGCCTTGTGTCCAGAACTTTCCTGAGGTTTCTGTCATGCTCTGCTTCACTTGTTTGCCTCCAACCAGTAAATCAGCAACTATTATTGCACGAGTAGCCTGGACAAATCTGATACATTACATACTGAAGGACTTCATTGGCAGAATTTATTCCAAAAGGCATCCTGACAAATCTGTATCTACCAGAGGGGTACTGAATGTAGTCAGTAGTGAAGATTTGTGATCAAGCAGTCCTTGCAAAAATGAAATCTTTGCAATATATGACAGAAGAAACAGTGGAATTTGGTATAAGGGCAGCAGTCTCCTCAACTGTACACATGGGATGATGAGGTCTCTTTAATGCCTTGTTCAATTCTCTTGGGTCAATCCGTATTCTGATTTCATCTGAATTTTTCTTATGAGCAGCTACCATGGAAGACACCCACTCAGCTGGTTCTGTGACTGGACAAATCACACCTTACTGCACCATTTTGTCTAATTGGACTTCGGCTTTGTCCTGCATAGCTATTGGAACTCTCCTTGCTGGTCTGACCACTGGAATGACCTCTGGGATTACTTTCATGGCATACACATCTGGAAGTTTGCTTAACTGATCATCAAAAACATCAGCATACTCTGAGAAAATAGCATCAGTAAAGCTGGAAGTGGGATACGTGCTTAGATGATTCATTGTGTTCTCCAAGCTTGCTCAGTAACAGCCAAACCTTGTTGTTTTCCTCTTCATACTGCCACTGTACTGTTAAAAGTCCTGCATACTGAATAAACGGCTGCAATGAACATCGCTCATCATTCAGCTCTGTTATCTCTCATCTTGCAGCATCTTTTCTTTCTCTGCAAAGTATGTTGGCTTAGTTTTTTTAAGTCTTAAAATATACTTATTTAAGGCTTTATCTACTTTCTAGAGAGTTGGTACACTGAGAACCACCCCATTCTTAAAAGAATCTGTTAGTTTTCATCAAACATATGTCTATTAAATGCTGGACAAATCAGCCTGATTTAAGACATTTCTTACCTGATAGTATTACACAATAAAACCTCTTTTTTTCTTACTATTAACAGTACATAGCCTTTTTCTGTTAGAAATTTTACTGATTATTTCTGGACTGTGTTTGCCTCTGAGCTTGACTCAACCCATTCTGTTTGCCATCACTTCACTCATCCTCACTCTGCTCCCCTACCCTACCCCCATTCCCACCCATCCCCACTTTCCTTACACTTATTAACCTAAACCACACCTTTCTAACTCATTATCCTATAACTTGCAGCTACCTCATCCAAAACATCCGCAATCAATTTTTTCATTTTCTCTCCTTCCACCTCACTAACCATTATTTTCATCCCTCATATAAGACTGTCACCCTGTCACTGCATTAGTACATTTCTCTCTCTACTAAACTGCAGACACCAACCCACCCATATTTTTCTCCTATTTCCCTGCTATTTCACCATGTCAGTTATCACCACTCTTTTGAGCAACACTCTCCTACCCATTACCCTCTACCTAGCCTCCCACTCCACTTCCTTCATCACATCAAACATAACACACTATCCCTCTCCTACACGCTCCACTATTACATACTATACAAAACTAAATATCCATTTTCACATCTGTTCTAACCTCTACACTAACTCTCTTCCACTATAAATATGTCCATAGGCCCAACCCTCCTTCCTATACAGATTTCTTTCATTGACTAATATCCAAGTTCAAACTTTCTCTCCTTCTACACTCACTAACAGAAATCAGGCTCCAGGCTGACATATATCCTAACCCAGAACCCACACAGCTACTCCGACCCCACCCAATAATACCCATCACACCTGGCAATAATGCTTTCCACCTTCTTCCTCTAAGAAAATTCCAAATCAGACTTACTCATAACTAATGTTAACCTCAGAAGTATCACAAAAAAAACTAGTAAATTTCATGCAGCCCTAACTATCTATAGTCCTGATACAGTAATTATTACAGAGACATGGCTAAAACCCCATATTAAAGATGAGGAAATACTTACTAGTAGCCTAGACCAAGCTGTACAATATTTTAATGATACATAATAACCTCACCCCAACAAGAAAAATTTGCTCCAAAGCCAAAAACTTACCTTGGATAACCAAATATGATAAATCTCTTATTAAACAAAGGGATAGAGCCTGGACTGCTTAGCAGACCTCCAAAACCTCAGAAGACCACACCTCTTACAAAGAACTAAGAAACCTAACTAAGAAGCAAATATTATCTGACAAAAAATCTTATTTTCTAGCTTGTCAGCAAAAACACATAAATAACCCAGAAAAATTCTGGCAAAACTTTAACTACCTCCTCAGCCCTGGCAAAACCTCCACCCCTGCACCATCTACAACAAATAGTACTGAATGTATAGCTTTCCAGTTTAACTCTCATTTCATCACAACTGTCACCACACTTTTAAACAACAACAGATCTAACCAACCCCTTACAGTGCCTACCTCTACTAACTCTAAACCCAACTACTTCTCTTTTAAACCCATACAAACCTCTTATATCAAAAAACTCCTATCAAAACAAAAACCTACCTATTTAGCAGCTGACCAACCCCTAATGACTTCTTAAAAACTGCTGCAAGCTCCATCGCCTATCCTGTATCTATCCTAATCAATCATTCCATCGCAGAACAATATGTCCCCATACTATGGAAAATATCCCATATAATCCCCTTCCACAAGGGAGGCCCATCTAAAGATCTCTATAATTATCATCCCATTGCCATTCTTTCACCCCTAGCCAAAACCTTAGAGAAATGTATCCATAAGCAGCTCCTAGACCACCTCACTCAAATAACCTCTTATCTAGTTCACAGCACGGCTTCTGTCCAAAACACAGTACCTCCACAGCCCTCATAAGTTTCACTAACTACATCAATCTCCTCAAAAACAATGGACAACTAGTCTCTACTATATTTCTTGATATGGCCAAAACTTTTGATACGGTATCCCACCAACTTCTACACAACAATCTAGCCTCCTTCAACCTCAACTCTACAGCTCTCAGCTGGTTCTTTAGCTACCTTACTAATCAACAACAAGCAACTAAATGGGATAATAAACTCTCCACACTCCTCCCACTCTCTGTTGGGCTTCCTCAGGGTTCTATCCTTGGCCCTCTCCTTTTTATTATATTCACAGATAGTCTAAGCACTGCCACTAAATCTGCTTCTATTATTCAATATGCTGACAACGCTACTCTTATTTGCTCTGTTCCCACACCCCAAGAACTCCAAGATAAACTGCAAAAGTAATTTCTAGATATTGACAATTACCTAAATGAACTTCATCTCATCCTAAACCCAAGCAAAACAAAAGTAATTATTTTCTCTAACAGGAAATCCAAAGCAAAACCACCTCCTCTCTGTATATACTCCACTAATGGCACTATAATATTACCAGTTAGCCAAACAAAACTACTTGTTGTCACAATAGAAAACAACCTAACATTCAATAATCACATATCACTCACAATTAAGGAAGTTCACATCAAACTTGGTGCACTGTATAGGGCCAAACCTTACCTTACTCAAAATGCCAGACTAGCCACAGGCTGATCCCACCTCCTATCTACTCTTCTCTACTGCTCTCAATGTTTCACTAACCTGCACACGTCTGATTGACATCTACTTGATTCCTGCTATACGAAAATAGCTAAATTTGCTGTTAATATACCCAACAGGACCCAGCATTGCCTTGCTCTTCAAAAATTACACTGGCTTAAATTTCACAATCTGTTATTGCTCAATCAGCTCACCACTGCCCACTCCATTATCCACAAACCTGAAAACTGCCCTTCACTCTCCAACCTAGTGAAAGTAAATACCAACCCCAGGACCCTTAGATCATTTGATAAACCTATACTCAAGGTTACAAAGTCCCATAATTACTTTGGTGACTCTCTCTTCTCCTTCAAAGTAGCCCAAAAGTGGAATCTATTACCCCAGAATGTCTTAAAAAACACAGATTATCATAGCTTCAAAAAACTCCAAAGGGAATACTTAACAATGGCTATGCTCCTGTAATAATCCTGGCTAGTCTCTCATGACTTCGATCAACTATTTTCTATTCTGCTATCTTCCTGTCTTACTTCTACCAAATGAAAATGTCACAATGGTTTTTAGTTGTATATCTAATGAGTTTCATATTACTATCTGTAATAAGGCTTAAGAAATGTAATGTTTTCTGTTTTACATTCATTGTTTTGTAAATTGTGATTGTTGGCAACTGGCAAACATTTTTTGTACGTTGTATGTAAATCTTTTAAAAATGTTTGTAATCTTTTTTTGTACTATTGTTATGGAGCTTATCTACCCGGTTCTCCGCTGAAAACGGGCTGCTTGCCCAGCATCTACCAGGTTAACAAATGTAAAATAAATAAATAAATAATGTACTTCTTTGGCAAAAGAAAGCAGTTTCATTCTTAAACTGTCTCTGAGACCTAATAATGACTGCACATGTCTTCGGACTACATAAAATTGCAAGCTGTAACTGTTCCCTGCCAAAAACCATGAAAGCACTACTGAGCCTTCGATTTGAATCTCTTCACCTTTATAGCAACAAGCTTCACACAACTGGCCAAATTAAGTTGCTCACCAACTCTCACTTTAGCAAATGTTTCTGCTGACATTACATTACACTTTGAACAAGAGGCTTTGTAACTTAAACTATTAAATAAACTTATAAACTGACTACTGCACTCATACATGTTCACATTCTAGCTGGTCTCTCAAAATGGCACTGCTGCCTACATGTGCTCACTATTTATATGCACACGTTTACATCTAGAAATGCTTCCTAAAGGTACATACACATGCTCTGTTCTAGACTGGTAAAATAAATACAGACCAAATGATAGTTCTTCTGAGATTTCAGACCAATGGAGAGCAGAACAGAGGTTGTTATTTAACAGATTTGTAGGTGGAAGAGAGGGATCAGATAGCTGGTGGTTGTTTTAAGGCTGTAATTTGCATGGAGGAGTCAGATGTACTAAAAAACTATGGTATAATTACATGAGAAAACATTTTGGTGATCTATTAAAGCTTGGTGTGACAGCTCAGTATAAAGTCAGATCACTGTGAGGGGTTGGCAAAGAAGACAGATTTAGGAGAAAACAGGAGAAAAGTAAAATAACTCTAGCCATAAAGCTGGCATGTTTTAATATTTATAAAGGTGGTACATGGAGAGAAGTCATAAAGACTGGAGGATAAGAGTAGAAGAAAAGGAAGTCAAGTGCATCTGGAAAAAATAGCAACTAAAAGAAGGTGTTAGGGAAGTTCTCTGACACAGTGGAGAAAGAAAGGGGATGGATAAATTTTCTGGTATTAAATGAGGAATGTTTAATTACATTTTTCAAAACAAGGTGTACATACTCAAAGTGTTACAATGTGCATGTTCAAAGGAAAGGTTTCTGGCATTCTTCAAGCAGTGTAGGCTAATGAGGAAAGTAAAATCCTATGCTTGATTCCAACATGAGATTAGCTGGTGGTATTCCATAAGACTATCTTGGCATCAAGCACAAATGTAAAATGTTTTAATAAATGCATGGTCCATTCAGTTAAATGACCCATTTCTGTGTAGGTAGTGGTCTACCTGTATGTTGCAGGCACTGCATGCTGGAAAAACTAGTAAACTTAAGTGCTGGTACCAGCATATGGGTGGAGCTGTACTGCAGGTTGCGATTTGTTTGGAAGAGGGCATCAACCAGGGACTTCATGCATGAGCAGTCATTGCTTTTTGTAGGGAGTCCCCTTGAAATATATGGATGATTCCTTTTCTGTGGGAATCCTGACTGCACTTACTTACTAAAGCACCACTGATGCCCTCTCTTGTATTTTCAGATGTAATGATGCATACATGATGGACTTTTTACCTGTTACTATCAGCAGCAGCAACAGCATCAACCCCCCTTTTCCCATTACATAGGATATGGGTGTCTTCTCTCATGCAGTCTGTTCATCTCTTGTCTCGATGTCATTTTCTCCTCATGCCTTCTTTCTGCCTGTCCCAAATATGCTTCACCAAATCACCTTCTCTTTTCCTGCACATGTGACTGACCCACTGTAATCTGTTCTCCTCAACCTTCTCTGCAATGTAGGCGACTTTGGCTTATACTCCAATGTTGTATTTCTTCTTTTGCACCACAGTGTATATCCCACCACCCAGCTCAGGCACTTCATCTCATTCACCTCAAGCTTTCCTAGCTGCTCTGCCTTCACTGCCCATTTTCTGTCAGAGGCAGCAGCACTGGTTCTGGTTGCACCACTGTTTTGTACACTTTTATTAACTTATTAACTGTCAGTCATGCATTATTATATCTAACATACAGGCATTATCATCTAACGTACAGGTGGTATCTTCTAACATACAGGGGGTACTGTTTGGGTTGTCAACTTTAAAAAACATTGGCGACTGCTTAGCAGTTTCACTGATGTTCAGGTTATGCCAGGAATAGATAATACAATTCATTGCTAAAACATCCTTCAGAATCTTATTTATTTGTCCTGGTGTTGCATCTTTTTGATTGAGGTGTGATTCTGGAGTAGCACTTGGAAGCCCAAGGTATACCTTAGCTCTTCCATATGACATCATACTGGGGGGGGGGTCATAGCTTGTTTCCATAACTGGGATAATACTGCAGGATGGCAGAGGCAGAGGCCATCTGCAGTACTATCACAACATATTTTAAAATCCCACTAAAGGTGTAGAGATTGACATGTAGAATGGGTTTAAGCAAGATTTTAATCTCCCAAAGAAAGACTGGCTGAGATATAGATGGACTGTGAAGGCCATTTAAGGAATACTGAAGATACAGCTGAGGGATTCAGCACTTATTAGGCAGATTATTGAGTATAATAGCCCCTCTGGTATACACCTATCCAAACACTCAACACAGCTTTAATGACCACGATGCTTACTCACCAAGAAAATTTAGGGCCTAAACTATAAAAGCTACACAGGCCATCTCAAATCTCTGTTCCTCTTCATAGTATCTTATAGGCTATTGAGGGGCAGTATCAACCTTGCTTACTGAGCCTCAACCAATGTCCATCCTTTCTGACTTACTGCACATGTGCAGCTCCAATAGTGGCATAAGCACTCACTCAAGAGATCTGAATCTCTCCTGCAACATAAATAGAAAATGTTGGAGGGAATGATATGTGCCGCACAGAATTCCATTCTCCACACAAAGTATGCCTCTTACAGTATTCAGGTGAAATCTGGATGAATGGGTGAGAGACCAGATGTTCACCCCTGGTTTAGCATCCTTCTCCCTTATAAGTGGGGGTAACAAGTAAATGCCTACCCAGCTTTGGGTTATTCATACATAAAATGCAAGGACACTGCGGGAGCTAAAAAAATATTCTCAGAAAAGCTTGGCTAGGCTTCTGAAGTTGCTCATAGATCAATGTCTAGTATGTCCCTATGAATCTATAGGTATAACATGTATTACTTGTGTATCAACAAAAAATTTACTTGGATATTTGCTATATGACTTAAACCCTGTAGTGTGCCACCAGTCACACGAAATGGAGTACTAGATGGTCCTGATGCATTCATTTACCCTCCTCATCCCTTGGGTCCTAAACCCTAAATGTTTACGACTTCATGTTCCTAGTTCTCTGTGTGACTGTATCTTGAATCATTTCCTCTTGTAATACTTTCCCTGGAGTTCCGTAACCTACTTGTCTGGTAACATTTTTAACTGTCCTCTGGGATTTCTGTGTTGTGAGATTCCCCACATTTGCTGTTGTGAAATACTTGTACTACTATAGGAAGCATATTTTTACTGAATTTTAAAGCGTAACACACAGATGATCAAAACCCATTGCTATGAAGTTTGCCCCTCCCTCAGCATGCAGTAAACTAGAAGTTAAATTATTGTTATGTAGGAGTACAGCCCTATTAGGGGGTATGTGGGATGCTCAGCTCCCCAGTTTTCTATCTTTAGTAAATGTTGTTTGGTTCTCCTTCTTCTTTATATTATTATTTTTTTTATATTTTTATCATTATTATTATTAAACAGCATTTCACTATGTAAATCACAGCTTATTGCATATTCCACATGCTGGATATCCCTAAGTGTCAACATTTGTAGAATCGACATATATCCGTAAATATAAAGTGTGTGTATGTGTTTAATTTTATACATTTGGGGATATTCATCTGTCTATCTACACACACACACACACACACACACACACACACACACACACACACACACACACACACACACACACACATATGCATTTTATTTTACTAGGCATCTCATTTGGACCAGTGGGGCATATTTTCAGTCATAATCTGGTTACATCACATCAAATGTGTGTAATAAAATAAAAATGCAATTAACAAAAAATACAACAGTTCTCTGGTTCCATTCTTGGCTGCGGTACCTTCTGTGCGGAGTCTGCCTGTCCTCTCTGTGGTCTTGTGGGTTTCCTCTGGGTGCTCCTGTTTCCTCCCACATTCCAAAGGAATGCAGAATGTGGACTAGACACTCTAAATTGGCTGTAGGTGGGAGTTTGTGTGTGAGTGAGTGGTATGGATGAACTACTGTGGCAGGACTAGCCACCCTGTGATGTACACCATGGCACGAGATGATTGTCACTGTTGAAGTGACACCCCAACCCCATGTGCAAAGTGGGGCAAAGGAGTTGAAGATGGATGGATGGACAGCAAAAAGAGAATCAAGTGAACAGTGTATTACCAAGAAATATAAAACAATAGAAAATAGCATAACTTATTTATAGACACATGGATACATTTTGTTTCTGTATTTTAAAGCAAAACACTATTAAACACTGTTGCATAGTTATTTAACATTAAAGATTAAAACATCAACATCATTGTACAATGCTATCTTCTTATTAAAACAAAGTGCATTTTTACAAATGCATTTTTAAACAAAGAATTACAGTAATCTGTTATTATACAGCTGTTATGTTGATGCCACTTTTGGGTCAAAGATTTTTGCGATTTATTTAAAGAATTTTTTATATTGGGTATATTCACATTTAGCAATGCATTGAGGTTTACTAAAGTATGTTTAATGGCATAATGCATTACTAATCTGGAAACATAAATTGTCAGAATGTTCTGGATAATATTTTTAACACTTTACAGAAACAACCTGTGATTGCAGAGATGATTACCAGACAATGCAGAGATGATTGCCAGACAACATTTGGGCTTATATAGTAGACACTAGCATAAGCCAGAAGTATCCAATAACAACAGGCTTTAGAGTGCTATTAGAAGCTATGATGGCTAGAGGCATTCATCATGGAGATGAATCTGGCATACTTTGAAATGTTATTTAATACAGTGTTGATAAAATAGATGTACAGAAATGCAAATGACACTGATGTAATGGAATAATGCCTTTGACTGTAATCTCAGCTTTTTCCAGACATCTGAGGAGTGTTTTATGGCAACATACAAAAGTAGATGCTTCTTTACCTATGATCATTATAGAATGTTCTTTCTCAGATGTAGCTGGCTATCCTTTTGAAAACCTGAGTAAATAATATCAGCAGATAATGAATTCACAGACTTTTCTAATTACAATATATTTGGAAAACTTTTAAAAAAGCAAATGTGCTTCAGCTAATGTTTCATTTTTTTGAAAGCTTTTAATAAATTTGAATGGTATAACAGTTGAATGTTCACATTATCTTTCTTTTTTTTTGTTTTATTAGCCCTACCAAGAGAATCCAAGTAGTAAAGTAATATTAATAAGACTGGAATTTCTGAATGGCTTTGCCAAGATTTAAGCCTCATGTTCAGAGGTCCCACTCACATCCTCCTGTGTGATGACAGTGCAGTACATCATACTGGAGTAGACCTTCAGTGCAGCATGTTACCTTGGCACTCTTCTCTCTTTCCATTGCACTCTGCAAAGAGTGCCCTCATAAACCATTCTAAAGTACACACAGTGTTTTCTGAGGAAAGGGCTTTTCAGAAAGCTGTTCTACAAAGATAATTTCCTACACTCATTTGACTACATTATTTAATAATTGTTTAGGAGAATGATAACAAATGAGTGTATTGGCAAAAGTACTTGAAATTTTGCCCTAATATTTCTACATTTAAAAAAACTTTGTGACAGCTGATTTTGCTGATGTCCACTTTGGCAAACAGAGCACAGTGAATATACTTTTCACTACAAAGAATGCTGCATTTGGAAAGCTTGTAGTTAACAAAATTATTTTGTGACAGGGAAAGGTGGAGCTCTGAATACCCTTCAGGCAGGGTGTTTCCACTTCATCTCACAACTTTATGGATGAGATAGCATGAGACTGCTTGTGTATATGATAGTCTTAGAGTAAGCAGGCTACTTCATTCTAAAATAACTTATCTGAAAGGATATTTTCTTAAAGCTAACATAACTGCAGTTTGCCTGACTTTCCAGTTCTCTGTCCTGCTACCTTGTAAGATTTTCAGTATAATTTTACATTCAGATGCTTTTTATTTTTAATACCTTTATTGAATTATCACTTAAGATAGGAACAAACATGCATTTATATAAAAGAAAACAAAGCATATTAATATAGTCCCTGCTACAAGCATTGTGTATCACATAGCATAATGGTTAAGGTTTTTTACCTTATAAGCACAAGGTGTAGGGTTTGATTCTCACATGGGGTAATTGGCTAGGCTTAAAATGTCACACAAAGGCAGTTAGCCTAGTAATAATCTTTAAACATATATTCTTTTGAATATTTATCATCAATCCAGCATTACACAAATTGATCAGTTCCTGCCTTCCTTTAAACCTCATTCCTCATCTAAAATATTATTTTGTGTGTATTGCTCCCATAATTTCCATTTTTTCTGTATAATTTACTCCTACTCTTTTCTAAAGATCCCATTTCCAGTTTTTTTTAACTCAGTTACAGTATTTAGATTTTGATTTCCATTTTCTAGTTATTACTTTTTTGGCAGCCACCAGAATTAAACTTAACAAGCTCTGAAGACATGAAAATTACATAAAATCACACACTTTATTAAAATAGCTGGAGCTGGAGCTGCCAGTGGCAATGGCCCTATATGACAATTTAGTATGGATGTAGAGCAAGAAGACAGCAGCAGTAGAAGGCCAAAGGAGGTGGAAAGTACAGGAACCCCTCTCAAAGGTACTGTTGTATATAAAAAGACAATTGCTGGAACTTTTGTGGCATTTTCTTCTAATCAACCTTTGAATGCTAGAACTGTTGCCCACAGGGGAAACACCTTTGTAGATATTTGTTATAATGACAATTTCAATGACTTATCTAGTGCTAATTTTGACTTTGATAGTTTTGTTGGTAAATTGTTTTCTTTTGATCAAGATAAAATGTTAGTAAACAGAATGAATGATGATTTTAAATGATACCCAGATGGTACATTAAAGGATTGGATCTTTTCTTTAGAAAAGAAAATGTTTAAAGTTAAAACTCTACAGTTAGAAAATGCTTATCTTTTAAGGTGTTTGCACTTAAAAGTCATGCTCCAGGGCTTAAGAATCTATACGTTTCCATTTGGTTTAGATTACAGCAAGGCTATGCATGAATAACTTTCTGACTTGTTCAATAGACATGGCTGGAATTGATTGAGAAAATCATTAAATTTAATGATAAGAAGCTGTATTTATTGCTAAAAAAGTAGAAAAGTTAAATAATGATGTGAAAAATGATTTAATGTTTCCTGGAAAGGGGAATTTGTATAAAAAGCAATTTAGAGTTGTAGAAATATATCAGAAGAAGCACAAAAAAATTGTGAAAACAACAAAAAAATTACAAAGGGACATTAAACAATTTAAAGAAAAGAAAGCTTGACCCATTAAACCCAGTTATGGTAAATCTACAGGTGGGGGTAATAGAACACAGCAGAAAAGATTTTCTTATAGAGACCAGGCATTTCATACTAGATGGAATAAAGCTGGCTCTACTTTAAATCACAAATCTTTTTTTCAGGGTTAACCAAGATGGGAAGCATGCGGGGATTCAGTCCAAAATTATTCAAAACAAGAGACAATACAGGGGAACAAAAGAAACAAGTGGTAGCAACAGAAACTCCAGTACTTTCTGAGATTTTAATTGATGGTATTATACACACTTTTAAAGGGTACCATATAAACAAGTAAACTGGTTACTAAAGAACATTTTACATTGTTTATGAATGGCTTAAATGTTGTTCCAATGAAAAGTTTTGACTTTGTGGACTCTATTATAGAGGTTAAATTATTTATTAGGAAAATAAATGTAGCTATTTTTTCAAGGATAATGCAGAAAAAAAATAAAGTACGACTTTAATAGCCAAACACTGAGGAGAAAAAGTACTTTTAACCCCCCATTAAATCCTACGTTAAATATTTTAGAAAAAGCTATAATAGAAGAACTTTATGATTTGAAAGTAAAATCTCAAAATAAACAAAACTTTTTTTAATTTAAACAAGGATGAGAAAATGTTTCAGCAATTATGTAAGGTTAAGTCTATCAGAATTATAAGACCTGACAAGAGTGGAGGGATTGTTTTATTTGACTCCTTATAGTATTCACAAAGGATTTTTGAAATGTTATATGATACATCCACTTATTCTACAGTATCTGTTAACGAGATTAATATAAGTTATAAGAGAATAGATCTCTTTTTAGAAGAATATTGACTGGATCAAAGAATTTCTATAGAAATGTATAACTTCTTGAAAGTCAAAAAAAATTGTTGAGAGGCGGAGCCTGAATGGCTAACTGAAAGCAGCAGTATTTTAGAGCTCCATATAACTAGTTAAATAAGACAGGAAAAAATATTATTTTTTTTTCTTCAAAGTATAAAATCTTATAGATAAAGGACTAATTTGCATAATTAGAAACTTTGGTGAAGTTTTACAAATAATTTCCTGTCAAAAAGCTTGGATATATATTTACCTGTTAAAATGAGCAACTCAAGGAATTCTCACCAGGATGTTGCCTTAAAGAAGGAACTACAACAGATGGCATCTACCCTGCAGGAGTTGTCTTTGAAGATGGATGATTTTAAAGAGAACCTAGAAAATCTTAAAACAAGCAGTCTTGGATTCTAGGATTGGAGTCTAGGATTCCAGGAATAGAGGTTTCTCTAAATGACTTAGAAAGCAGACTTAAGAAAGAGGAACCACAGAAAGAACTGCTTCTTAAACAAAACACTTGGTTGGTTAATAAAGTAGATGACTTGGAAAATAGGGAGAGGAGAAATAACAACAGGATTTTCAGATTACCTGAAAACACAGAAGGTGAGGATATTATTTCCTTTTTATCAAGCTGGATCCCTGACTTTTTAAATTTAAAATAAGGACTTTCCTTTGGCATTGAAAGGGCACAGAGCTCTTCGGAAACCTGCCACTAACTCAAACTCTACTCCCAGGTCAATAATTATCAAATTTCTTTCATACTCGGACAAGGATCTGATTTTAAGATCTGCTTGGAGGAAGGCACCTCTAAAATATAAACAGAGCCTGATAAGATCTGATAATGACTATTCATCTAGAATAATGGAACAAAGGAAAAAAAGTGTGGCCAATGATAAAGTTTCTGAAACAAAATAACATCGAGGCACAACTTGCATATCCAGCTAAGATAAGAATACTGTATGCCAACGAGATGAGGACTTTTATTGACTTAGAGGAAGCCTCTTCATTTATTAAAATTAATAATGTGATTACTTTACCAGAAGATATGGATTGGATGTCACCGTCTCTCAAGAGAACAAAGACAGATGTCTGGACAGACGTCAAAAAGAAGAAGCAAAAGACTGATACTGTTACAGCCAAATCTCTCAAAGCATCTACTATGATATGAATTGTTTTAACATTACTTTAAAGGACCAATTTTACTGCTTGGAATTTTAAAACAAAGGTAACTAACTACTGGAATCTTTATCTATATTTTTTGAAAATAGATGACACATGAGAGTTTTCACATTACCTCAGGTATGTAAAACAGGGTACTTTTCTTTCACAGAAGGAGGGTTGTATAGCACATAAAATATTTATACTGTAAATCAACATACATAGTATATTTGTATTTTCTCTTAATTTTCTCTTTTTTTCTCTCTCTTCTCTCTTTTCTCATTATTTATTTTAACTGCACCTTGTCCCCCTTTCTAAATTCTCTCCTATTTACTATACTAATATAGTCTATATATATATTTAATAACTCATTATCTATATATGGATAAATAATAGTCTAAAATAATCTAGTTTTAATGTAGACTAATTGGAATAGTGAACTTAATTAATTGTTATTACAATATTTATTACATTAATGATAGTCACTGTTATGCTTATTGGGATTGGGGACATGTTTGTGATTAACTCTGAAGTGTTCCATTCATGTACATATGTACTTTGAATTATTTCCTTTTAGTATTAACAAATATATAATAAAAAAGGAGGGAAAAATGTACTGTTGGTTAAGAACAGTGAAGCTTTCTTCACATTCTATTTGTGTTGCCATAGCAACAGTAAACAATTGCTGCAGTTTCTAAGGACACTGTGAACCTGCAAAGTGCATTTAGCCTCACAGATAAAAAATAATAAGAAAAAGTAATGTTGTTCAGTTATTAAAATGAAAAAACAACCTAAGCAAGGTAAAATAAATACATAATAGGACTATTTGTAAATATTTTATGATTTATCCTTATAGGATTTCATATTCCTGGAAACACAACTGAAATATTCCAAACTACATGTGCACTTACATGTAGCTGCTTGATTAAAAAGTATTACTCAGTTTAACATGCTGATTCCACAAGCTGTCTGCACTGTAAAATTTACATTTTATATGTTACTTGAAATTGACAGTCTCTAGAGCACATGAAAAGATACATATTACTTTTTCAACATGTTACTTATGCAGTTACCTCACACTCTGTACAAACTCACTTGGCAACTAATAGCTATTCATTTAAAATATCAGTTTAAATATTAAACATGCCCTTGAAATGCTATTGACATTTTGAAAAAATATAACCTAAACTGTAAAATGAATGACTTGAAAGAAGTGAAGTAATGCATAGATTTCAAAGACAGTTCTTGACATTACAGTATAAGTAAAAATGTATATTCACAAGGAAGTATTGAAATGTTTTAGTCTTCCAGTTAAAATAGCTTGCTGTCAACATTTTGCGATATCAGAAAGTTTGAAGAGCTAGGAAATTAGTATTATTTGTCTTTATAATGATTATTAGACAGATGTTAGACTCTGCTTCATTTAATGAATTGTGACACATGTTTATGAGGAAAAGTGGACTCAATTGCTCACATTGGACTACACATTCCTGGAAATGCAACTGAAATGTCCCCAAATTACTTGTGAACTTAAATGAAACTGCCTGATTAATAAGCATAACTTACTTTAACAACCTGAATCCATAAGCTATCTGCTCTATATATGCTACATGATATATGTCACTTCCATATGACAGTCTCTAAAGCACACAAAAAATACATATTATTTTTGCAACATGCTATATTTGCACTAACCATACATTCTAAACTATCTCAATTGGCAACTGACAAGTTATTTATTTGAAACATCAGTCTAAATATTAATTGTGCCCTTGAAATATTGTTGCCGTTTTGACAAAACAAAACCTGAATTGAAACAGCAATGATTTGAAGAAGTGAAGTATTGTACAGATTTCAAAGACAGCTATTGACACTACAATATAAGTAAAAATGTATACATGCAAGGAAAATTTGAAATGCTTTACACTTTCAGTTAAGATAGCTTATTGTTAATTTTTTGCTTTATCAGAAAATTTAAAGAGCTAGGAAAGTATTTCTAATTTGTCTTTATAATGTTTACTAAAGTGATGTTAGTCACTGATGTTTAATGGATTGCGAGTCATGTATAAGACAGACTGCTGAATGTTATTTCTATTTACCTATGTTTGCTGAATTTCTTTTATTACTACTGATTTAAAACAAGGAAAAGAAAGGGAAGGGAAATCTCTGTTTTTGGTCAAGAGAGGAGAGGCTTAAGAGTATTCTAACTGCCCCCAAAACTCTCTGTGATGCTCTAAACACTATTTGATTAATACTTACCTAAGGTACATCTTGATTACTATATGGGTACCTACACATTCATTCTAGACCTGATGTGATTACCCATTCTGGAAGCAGGAGGTGCCCTATTCATGGTGGGAATTGTCAGGGTGATCATAGTTCATTCTTAGACTCTGCTTTGTAAATCTATAAATATATAAAAGCACTGCACACTAGAATTTAGGTCACCTCTACAAAGAGTCAGGATACCAATGATAAGCCATGTCTTTTCATAAGTGTAACTTGAATTTGATTAGCTGAAGAGGGAAAATAAAGGAAGACAGTACACCTACAGTAAATTCATATTTCATTGGTAATCATTCAATTGTCTCCTGCAGAGTCCTTTTAGTCAAATTATTTTAGTAATAATCTATTTGTTGGCTTATTTAGTGTATGCTTCTCTGTTGCATTTAATTTATCCAAAATGACATATCTGACATGTTTGGGATCTCTTAAGGGTAACTAAATATTAGATATTTTCTAAGTCAACATAATAATTGTTTACACTACTAACACTCCAGCCTGATATATAAAATGCTATAGAATAATAATAGAATAATATATAATTACATATCTCTTTTAAGAAAATTCTCCATATAATAATTTAACATAAGGACCTCAGTTGATATTGTTGGTTAAAGGTATGAGTGATAATCCAGTAGATCTATCTTTATTTATTGGATTAGGAATGACTTTCATTCCATGTTTAATGGGAATTTCATATTTACTTGCATTTGGAATTAATGTTTTATAGAAGTACTTTTTTAAAGCCTGACCAGAATTTTACCCTACTTGTATTTAAAGAAGAAAGAACAATAAATTGCACCCCAAGTTTACACACATAAAAATAACATTCAATGTTATCAGAGAATATGGTATAACTACTATAATCTATAATCAAAATAAAAATGTTTCTTCCAACAATAACTTGTAATGGATTTAACATTCTTATCATTAAATACTAATGGCTTAAATAATGCAAATAAAAGATCAAACTTACTAAAAGATTTAAATCTAAATAAGGCACAAGTAGTATTTCTCCAGGAAATGCATTTTAAGACTAATGATAGCTTTATTTTGAACCATAAGTACTATACAGTCTTAGCTCAATCCTCATATAGAACAAAGACAAAAGGAGTATCAATTCTCTGGAAGAAAAACATAATCACGCCAAAAGTTATTTATAAATTATTATATTATAATATAAATATTTATAAATATGAAGACAAAGAAGGTGTACTAGTGTTTGTTATAATTAAATTTAATAACAGAATATGGACTTTAGCTAATCAATACAGGTTCCCAGGAATTGGAGCAGGAACAGTTAAAAAACACCTAGATTTTATTTCCAACAATTATAAAAATTTATACTGGGAAGAGACTTTCATTGTACCTTAGAAGCTTCTGAAACCACCAAGAAGTCTTTTCACATAGCAACTATTTCAAAATCCTTAAAAAGATGGATTGATTTATTTCATTTAATAGACATTTTTAAAGTAAAAGATGATAAATCATTTTTATTTTCCCAGAATAGACAAATTATTCATAGTTCAAGATTTACAAACAAAAATCCTCAACTTCTCAATAGTTCCATGCCCTTTCTCAGATCATGATTCTCTGATAATGAAGCTCCAAATAGAGTTTAAACCTTTAATCCTCTCAACTAGAATTCCATCATATATCATGAAAATTAAAGAATTCAGTCCCTGGATATTGTCAGAACTACAATTATTTCTTAAAATTAATAATACAACAGAAATCAGTAGAGCCATGGTTTGGGACTCATTAAAAGCATATTTATTTGGTAAGACCCTTAGCTGGTACAAAAACAAAGTTAGAGAGTGGGAATCTGAATCATTAGACTTACAAACCAGGCTCTTGACAGCAAAAGCTAAAAAAAATCAGAATTGTCCAGAAGTCAAAAAAGAAATAGAGGAATTAAATAAAAATATAATGAAATTCTAAAACACAAAACTTGTCTAGCCTCAGAAAATTTAAAAACATACTCATTAGCCACCTCCCCCAGATATCTACATACTTTATCTACAAGAATTAAAATACAATCTAAAGCAAATAACATTAGTAGTATATATCATGAAAAGAAAGGAGAAATTTATCAGATATAGGAGACATCCTTGAAGCATTTCAGTTCCATTATATGGAACACTTCAAAAAAGAAGATTTAGATACCAACCAAATACATTTAGATACAAACCTTATCAATATAAAAAAAATTCCAGAAAACTTAAAATTATACCTACAAAAACCTATATCCTACAAAGAAATTGTTGACAAGATAAAATAAAGTAAATCTAACAAAGTTCCAGGGATAGATGGTATAATTATGGAAATTTACAAACTCTTCTCTTCAATAGTAATCTCCCTTTTTCATAAAACTTTGCTAGAAGTCCAGTCAGAAGCAAAAATGCCACCCTCATGGAAATATTCTCTCATAACACCAATTCTAAAAGATAATAAACCATCGGACCTTTGCACCTCATACAGACCTATATCATTACTGAATAATGATTACAAAATATCCATGTCAATCCTAGCTAACAGAATGAAAATCCCACTTTCAAAGACAATTAATAATGATCAAACTGGATTTTTATATAACAGGCACACACATGATAATAATAAAAGGATACTTACTCTTATAGATTATGTGAATAAAGAAGATGGAGAAACACTTGTAATCAGATTAGACATAGAAAAAGCATTCGATTCCCTCAACTGGGAATATCTATTTAAAACTTTAACATTATTTGAACTTCCTCCTCCCTTCATCTTATAACTAAAAAAATATATGTATTAATAACTTAACCTACATTAAATTAGGTCTTTTCACCCCAGAATCTATCCATATAACAAAAGGTACTAAACAAGGATGCCCCTTTTCTCCTATTTTATTTGCTTTGGCTATAGACATACTTGCAGAAATAATACGCAATAATCCAAGAATAAAAGGAATAGAAGTCTATGACTAGTACATATTTAAAATAATGCTATTTGCTGATGATATTTTATTAACCCTATCAAACTGCAGAGAGTCATTAGGAGAGCTAGAAGAGGTAATGGAAAAAATTTTATAAGATTTCAGGTTGACACTTTAATAGATCAAAATCAAAATTTCTATTTTTAAATAAGAGAAAAGAACTACAAGTTACAGATAAATCCATCATAGAAAAACAAGAACTTACGCTAAATTATTTAGGAATAATGTTATGCAAAAATATAAATGAAACATTATTAATAAATTATAAAAACATTATTGAAACAATAAAAATATATATAGAAAAGTGGAACAAAATTATATTAATTTTTGAAGACAGATTGCAATTAATAAAAATGGTCTTATTGTCAAAAATACTATATGTAGCATTAGCAATAAAGTTAATTCCTGAAAGATGCATTCTTAAAGAAATAAACTCATGTTTAATAAAATTTTTATGGTATCCAAAAAGAATAGAGTAGCACTAACTCATCACATTAGACCCTGGAAACAAGGAGGAGAGAACTTCCCAGAAATAGAAACATATATAAAAGCATCTGTGCTTAAAACTACAATAGACTGGATAAACCTAAATTATTTTGCCAACTGGAAAGAATTAACAATGGCTATATAAACAAATGAATTTAATCTGTTAAAAAATTAATAGTAGACAATTCAAACAAACCCTGGTACATACTGTTCATAAGTATACAATATAATATAACCAAACCTTCTAAAACAACATTGATTAATCATTACATTGATTCTTTTAGGAAACCTATCAATGCAAATGTAGATCTATAGCTTTGGTTTGAACTTTTAACCCCATTTACCATCACTAAGAACTTTCCTCACAAAATATATAGGGAAACAGTAACCTCCTGGGAACAACATGGATTCTTATGCTGGTTTCAATGTGTAAATAAATTAAATGTTTTAGATATACATATGATAAAAACTGCTTACAATATTCCAACACAGGACTGGTTAACCTTACAAAGCTTTCTAATGTACACTCAAGATTTATGCAGATTAATTAATAATTCCTCATTTAAAGATAGTCCAAATCTAATAAGTTTTCTGTATGAATTTATATATAATAGCTGTGAAAAGAAAAATTCCATATCAAATCTATATAAAGAGTTAATAACATATAACACAATTCCCAAAACCATCATACTGCCAGTTCTTAACAAAAGGTCAGTCATTGCAGTTAACAAAAGAAATTAAAACTAACATCTTACTATCAGTTAATTACACCTCTAACACACAGTACTGGAAAATATTTAACTCGAAATACTTACATAGAGCATTTTTAACACCAGCTAGAACTAAAAAGATCAGTACTACTACAAATGATTTTTGCTGGAGGTGTGAAAAGTCAAATAAAGCAGACTGGATTCATATTTTTTATAAATGTAATAAAATTAAATCATATTGGAATGGAATCAATCATTTTTACAAGCTTTATTTACAGAATCATTTACCTTAACTAAAGCATTGATTATACTAAATGTAAATGAAGGTCCCTACCTGAATAAGACAAATATGTATTTGTTATGGACAATACTTGCTATATCTAGTAAATGCATAACCAGAAGGTGAAACTCAAATACACCCCCAACCTTGGAAGAATTCTACACTTTACTGAAGACAACTGAATTGATGGAAATAAAAATCAAAGAACTACAAATCTATCCCAGGCCATTGGTAAATAATCCTTGGAAGAAAGTTATATCTTTGTTGGACACTCTGCAATAATAAATATTGTATCTGTTAATTCTATATTTAATAATATACAGTGTATACAATGTAAAGTCAGGCTATTGTAAATATTGTATATAGTTGTTTACAATGATATTTAAAATTATTATGTAAATGTTATTTTAATTGAAAATAAAAAAAATTTGAGGAAAAAAATTATTGTTGCAACAATTTTTGGTATTGCAAAGATTCATAAAAATTTAGTTAAAACACCTTTTAGGGCAATAATGGCCAGCCGGGGTTCCAAAACCTACCCATTTGGGGTATGTGTTGACAGGTGGTTAAAATTTTTTTTTAGAAGGTTGATTATTTAATAATAAACTCCTGGGATTTTCTGGGGAGACTTAAGAAAGAACTTTGGGCTAAAGATATTATTTTTTTTGGGTCTATATTACAATGTCAAACTCACATGAGTCCAAATGTTGTAATATCAAACCCATATGTGCTAAATACAGAAGTAGCGAAGCCATGGAACATCGATTTTTTTTTCCCAGGGAAAAAAATTGATGGGCCATTTTTGCGGCTCTGCTATTTCCTGCACTGTGGTGCGATCTCATAGTTGGTATATTTAAGTAGGCGGGGGTATGGGGAGCACAGCACCCCATGTTGGGTATTAGTTTAAGTTTAAAGTGTGCGTGTTTTTGTTTTTGTACCGGAACAGCGATTTTTTTCCCTTGGAAAAAAACACTGTTCTGTGTGTTCTTACTTTTTGGGTTTAGAACTTAATGGTTCGATATTGCATCGTTCAAACTCCTCTGAATTCGATGGTGTGATATAGACCCTATTTTCTGACTATAGATAGCGAAGATCTTTTTACCTCTATTCTGAGAGAAGAGAGGATGGAATTGTTTTATGGGAGTATTCGCAGACATACAGAATATTCTAATGATAAAATTAACTTGATAGCTGATTTTATAGGTCTGGTTTTAGATTATAATTTTATTTATTTTGTAGGGGGATATTTTAAGCAAAACAAAGGTGTGGCCATGGGTTCCTTTAGTGCCTCAGTTTATGCTAATATGGTCTTGCTTGAGTGGGAACATAACAATGTTTCTAATAGTGTTTTTTACTGACATATGAAGTTATGTGTTCATTTTCTGTATAATATATTTATATTATGGAAAGGTCCAGAAAGTGAGATAAAAAATGTCATTGAACATCTTTATAAATCCTTTATGTTTCTTAAATTCACTTACACATATAACAAAGAAGGAATCAATTATCTCAGTACATTTGTTCAACACACTAAAGATGGTTTTAAATGTTTGATTTATAGAAAGCCTACATTTAGCAATTCATATTTGGAATTTACCAGCTGCCATCCATTGTGTCAAAAGAAAAGTATATTCAAAGGTCAATTCATTTGAATTGCCTGGATGACCTCACATTATGAAGATTTACTTAGAGAATTGAGAGTGGTGGCAGATATGTTTTATAATAGGGAATATCCATCAAATTTAGTAGAAGATACATTAGCATATGTAAATTCTGAATGGGGTAAAAAGTATAAGCCCCTTCTAGGGACTGAATTCCAAGACAAGCAGGCCTTTAAAGGAAATAATGGGTATGAGAGAGCCCTGGCAATCCCCTGTGGCCCCTTAGCAAACAAAGTTAAAGATATTGTTGTAACCAGCAATCATTCAGTTTATTCTTTACTAAGTCCTCATCCTTCATTTTTTATAAAGCTAGTACCAATATTAAGGAAAGCTTACAACAGGGGAATGTGGTTGACCACAATAATAGTATTGTTAAGAAAAAGACATTAAAATGTGGGAGATGTTCACAGTGTAGTTATATTATGGAGACAGTAGAATTATATTTAGAGAATGACCTCTGGTCAAAAATTAGGTTTGTCAGGGGCAATTGACAAACTACAGGTGAGGTTTACCTGGCTAAATGTTTAAGCTGTCCTGCCTACTATGTAGGGAAAACTGAGACACGTTTCTGTGATAGGATTTATTAACATCAATATCAAATTACAACTTACAACTTTAATAACGGTCTGTACAAGGATTCTACTAAGTGCCCCTCTTATAGGAATGATGCGTTTGATATATTAGAACATATCAAGGTAAACCCTAGGGGAGGGGATTATAAATCTCAATTGGAGGAAAAAGAAATGAGATGGCAAGTATAGTTACATGCTTCACATTTCCCTGGCTTAAATGAGAATATTTCTTTGATACCTATATTAAATAATGGAACCATATTATGAAAGATTTATATTTTTTAGCTTGGAAGATTTTTAAGAGAGAGTACTTGTTTTAATATTTTTGTAACATTTTTTGTATTAACATTTTTGCGCTATTATTTTGTATATATTTTTAATACACTAAGTGGTTTTATGTATGGTACTTTTAAGAATATTAATTAGGATAACAATTAGGTAATTAAGGACTTTTAAAAACAAGGGCAAGTCTATTATTTAGTGATTCTGAAGAAGACCCAGTGTGAGGGATGAAAGCACTTAATTCTCTTTATTGTTTTACTAATATTTTAATAAAGTGTGTGATTTTATATAGTTTTCATGTCTTCAGAGCCTGTCTGACAGCTGTGTTTTTATTTGGATAGTATTGGTGGTCCTTATGACACTGCATTTTCTGCACTTTTTACATATATTAAACTTAACAAGGCTTTTCTATATCTAGGCAATTCAGATACTGTATCTCAGCTAAAAAAAATAAATCCTTAGTTACACCCATTTTCTCACTCAATATTTCTGGCAGTACACTGTAGGGATTTTTTTAAGTATAGTAAATAAACCACCTCAACAACATACTAGTCAGATTTAATAAAAAAAACAAAACAAAAAAAAAAAAACAAAACAAAGCTTTCAGATTCATAGTAAACCTTTCTTCAGTGCAGAATCACATCCAGAAAAAAAACCCTGCACTAGGCCAACTTCTCACCCACTATAATGCAAATCAACCTCTCTAATCTTCTGACAAACCCCTCTTCTGTATCTCTGGGGCTAACAATACTGCAGTAAAAGCACTGTTCTCCCACTCCATAGCTAGAACCTGGAATAATCTCCCTCCTGCTCTGATTTCTGCCCCTACCTCTCCTCACTTTAAAAACTCACTTAGAACACAATTAAAGAATAAGTGGCTATGCCCATGTATTACATAAGTCCTTAAATTATTCCACTTATATACCTCACTTCCTAATATATCTACTGTAATATATACTACAGTCTAGGTCTTTTTCTAATGCTGATTGAATTAGTATACTTATTCTGTTATTAATCATATGTAACTATTTTTCCTATATATATATATATATATATATATAGGTCTTGTTATGTGTTCTGCTTTATACTGTATTTTCGCATATTGTTTGAAAATTCTCTCTATACTGTATTTTAACATATTGTGTAAAATTTTACGTATTGTGGAGCATTTCTTCCCAGGCCTCCGCTGAAAATGGACCTGTGTTCAGTCGGACCATCCTAGTTAACAAATGTAAAATAAAATAAATAAATAAAATAAATAGCTTTCTACATATGTTATTTATATGAGCCTTAACTGTGTAAATCTAAAATATCCCTTCAAATTAGGTAATCTTAAGCTACCTTGTTCTAGTGGAAGGATCAACTTATCCCACTTGACCCTTGCCCTTTTCCCCTCCCAGATAAAATCCTTCAACTCTTTATTAATTGTTGTCACCAACTTCTCCGCTGGCATCCTTCCAAATACTTAATTTTATCATGTCCCAATAAATATGGGTATTGCTGGACGAATTCATGTGTGGGTACAACATTTACAGTTATAGCCTTTTATTTATCTTCATTAATTTTATAACCCAAAAAGACTTGAAACTGTCTAAATGTTCCACAACACTGAGATGTCCTTCTCTGGATTTATCAGGTACAAAATAATATAGTATGCAAATAAAACCAACTTTTCTTGATTGCCATACCAGTTGTATCATTGAATTTCTGTTTCTCTTTATTTTTTTTGCCAGTACCTCTAAATATAAATAACAAAGGGGAAAGAGGGCACCTCTGCCTAGTTCCTGTGTTCAGACACAACCTGTCAGAAAGGAAATTTCCTACTTTGATTTTTGCCTCTGATATATTCAGTTGCTTTTGAAACAAAATATGTTGTGAGAATGTAGAGAGGCAGCAGCAATATCTATTCTCTGGTCTGTGCCGCTGGCCTGTGTATGACACCAGGAACCCAGTGTTCAAGGATTTGAAGAGTGGGCTATTATGATGACAGCATTCGGTTCATTATTATGCAGTATGTTTGAACGTGTGATATTTCTGATGTTTAAAAATGAGTACCCTCTGTTTCCTCTCCTTTCCTTTGTAATCACTAGTGTCCTTCACTTCAGCACATTGGTAAATAGTACACATCAATAAATGTTGGCCCTCTATACCTTCTGCTGAGTTACATTTTTAGTAAAAGAATTTCCATTAAGTTATGATAATCAAAGCACTCTGTTTTTTGCACCATCATAAATGTTGCTCAGAAAATAAAACTCAGTGTTCCTGCTTCTTCTTATTGCAGTATCAAATTTATTGCCACTTTTCATTGTGTTATAGTTTCCAAAATAAAAAGAGTTTAGCAACTCACTTTGTATTCTTGCTCATAATAAATTGTCATTACCTGCTTTACTCATTTTACCAGTGTCCTAATAAACACATATCGGTCCCTGCTCTCAATGAACTTGTAGTCTTTTTGTTGCATTTATTAATCTAGCAGTATCAGCAATTAATGGAAGAGATGAGGAGAGACCCCTAAACATCTCAAGGTTGCTGCTGTGTAGTGGTATAGTATGTCTTGTATTACCTGTTTCCCCTTACTTTCTCATGGGGAGGGGGATCAGTGCAGTGCCTGTTATGCAAAAGCAATGTGGGTCACATTTTCACCTGTAACCTCTGGCTGCAGTGAGATTCAGCATACTTGGGCAGATGTTAACCCCACCCACAGGGAGTCTCTTTACTCTGGATCTGCATCACTCAGCTTTCTACCAAGTGTTTCCTGCTGTAGTTCTCAAGGTGGTATTGGCCACTTGTACCCATTCATGTTTACCTGCTTTGTCAGTGCCAGGATCTGCTAATCAAACCTGTATCACTGGGGCTGCAGTCAGTCAGGTCTGAATTTTGTCTGTGCTACATAGCAGGATTTAATGATGACTTTTTCTGTGGAATATATGCAGTATGTTTCAGTATTTATGTAATATGTAGCACATCTTGGAGCTTTTCTTCCTGTATTTCTCTATAAAATGACATTGTCCAGTATGACATACGAACACATAAATAAAACCAATAAATGACATTAAGTTTGGTAATTATAATGGAATGTTAAGTCTGTGTTAAAAAAGTCCTCCTTCAACTCCTTTTCTTCTGCTTTCCGGCTTAATGTCATTTGACAGTGAGTCTTAACTTTAAATAAAAATATGCCAACTGTTTATCTTCCATCTTACTGCTGCCTTCCACAAATCTGTATAGTTGTTTCTCATAAGAAAAATGCACAAACCAACAAAGTTTTCTGTTATTAAGTCAGTCACACTAACTACATATGGTCTTGTTACTCCCAGTCTGTGCAATTCTTTGTTAGCCAGATTCCAGTTTGCTGATATCTCCATTGCTGTGGCACAGGAGAAGGAGAGATGTTCATCATATCTATTGTTGCTACAACAACTGTAGCTATATGGGGTATATCTTGCTAAGGATATAACAACTGACCAGCTTGCAAAGATTATGGGCACCATCCAAACTCCCAAATGATTAAGTAATTCAAGCAGAGCTGAAGAAAAATAATAGTTTGCTTCCCAACCCTTCAGAGCTTTCCTGGCACCTAAGAGCACTCTTCTTGCTGGCTTTCATGGTTAAAAAATGTTAAAACTAAACAGAAATTATTTTTCTTAGTAAAAGTTGTTATTTTATTTTGGGGCGGGGCTGGGGTCAGTGCCTAAAACATTTTTCCCTATTTTTTTTAGTGGAAAAATTTACATTTTTAATATTTACTTGTTTCACTGACTACTGCTGCCATGCTTCCCTGGGAATTGGGCTTTTTTTTTGGCCTTACCGTGGAACAACTCACCTGTCCCTTGTTTTTTCCTTCTTTCAACCACAAAAAAAAAAAATTACCAAGCAGCCCTTGCCACTGTACCAGGTTATGAAAATGCTTTACTCTCAGATGGATGACTCTACTGTTGCTATTTCTGAATCCTCATAGCAATCATCTTTTTGTCTAGCTCCGTCTGGTGTAGTCCCTTCTGCCACCATGGACTAGGGATTAGGCACATCCTCTGCAGCTATTGGAGTGCCCTTAGTGGACAAGGGAGAACCATGATTATTGGTCTTTGAAGAAGAAGCAGGGAGTACTTCCTTGCCTAGTAAGACTGGAATGCCTGTTGCTACAGAGGTTTTGGCTGTCAAAAGTGGGTCTGCTTCTTCAGAAATTCCTGTCAAATTGACACGTCTTTTCCTGTTTCAGTTACTTTGCATAGGATTGATTTATTGGGCTTGGCTCAGGGTTTAGTTCAGTCAGTTGACCCTTTCAGTTTTGAGGTTTCTATTAATGGGAAAAGGATTCTTCATTTCCAGAGGAGGTTCAAGATTTTGAACTACAAAATTATTACACAGAGACAGCTTCTCTTTTTTTTCCACTCAGGTTTCTGATTCTCATTCTGAGGAAAGTGTGGCTTCTGACAGTCCCTGGAAGGATTTCCTTTTCTGAAATAATTTGCAGAATGAATCATATGGGTCACTGGGAACATAATGATCTTCCACTAACTTTTAAGAAATATTATGATTTATTACAAATGGAATTCTGAAATTGCCTAAACCTACTCCAGTTTCTCCTGTTCTTCCACCATTGGATGACGTATTTATTGCAGTCTGTAACTTGCCTGGCAGCCAGCTTGCTACCCCCAGGAAAGAAAGAAAAGAAAGAAAGGAAATAGATTGTTATCTAGTTCCTCAGTCTTATAAGTTTTTATATTCTAAACCCAGATCAGACTCTAGAATGATTTAGGTGGTATATACAGCTGCTACTAAACATCTGTTCAATGCCAATCCCTCACTTTCTGACAAGAATAGGAAAGCTTCTGATAGATTTGGGGGGAAGTGTATTCTTCTGCAACACTTACTTTTAGTATTCTCAGTTTTCAAGCTTGTGTGTTAAATTTTCATGTTTGCCTGTTTTGAGAATGTGAAGAACATTCCATATTTTCTCTCATCTGAGGAAAAAGTATACTTCTGCAATCTTATTACTTCTGTGTCTCAAGTGGCTACTCACTCTTTGACATGTTGTCATAACTCAGCTGATGCCACTTTGAGGGCTATTGCTAATTGAACTGTTATGAGAAGATTTGCTCTCTTTCATATTCAAAATATTCCCAAGGAGGTTAAAGCTAATATTTTGAATTCTTCCTTAGACAGAGAGCTAGTATTTGTACATCTGCTACAGAGGAAGGCAAGTTGATTCAGAAATTTTACATATACTCAGCCTTTGCTCTCCAATTTTTTCAAGGGGTTAATGCCTCCTCTACAGCTTTTCCAAAATGCAACATAAACAGAGAAATGGTAATGATATTCCAAAAACAAAGGAGCCACTCCACTCCTACTTGATAAAGGACAATATAACAAGTTTGAATGACTAACTTCAAAAATCCCTCCTAAGTGCCTTCAGCATATTTAGACCATTAGCTGCATAGACATGGACAGAAGGTGGAGGAGTCTCAATATATATTAACAAAGCATAACTCTACATTGATTAAATAGGACGATGCCTGGGAATTTATCCATGTGCAAATCGCTATAGACAAAGTCCTATACCATATCTTAACAAGCTATAGGTCACCAGCTATATCCCTAGAATCCTGTAGCTCATATCTAGAGCTACTGGAGAAACTCATCATTAAACTAAATACACTGTTCATGGGAGACTAACTATTCTGGGGAACATACATTGTCTTGTACTCACAGGCATAATGATTCCTGGAGTTTATTAACACAAATACTCTTGGCCAGATAGTCTGCATGCTCACCAGAGGTTCAAACATACTGGGCCTGGTATTCTGCAATATGGGAGAGTGCTGCAGCCCCCCAGTGTTACAACATAACTGGTGAGGTTGGACCACAAAGATATCTACTTCAAAACAAAAAATCTAATTGGCAACCTTAGCAAACCCTGTAACAATTAGAAAGTATTCTAAAGCAAACAACATCCTGTTAAGCAATAGTTTGTCAAAATTCAGTGCTCCTTCCAACCCCAAGTTCATAGCAACCTGTGCAGAATTGTTCACAGAGATGGAGTACAACCATTTAAATGGCTCTAAGGAGTACCTGCTAGAAGTAAGCCCAAGTCATACAAACTCTAAAAAGCAAACCACACTAGTGGAATACTAACCTTAATAGGGTATATAACAAAAGGAAAAAAATCATGGCTAAAATCAGGAAGGGCAACTTCCATAATGATAGGAGATCTCTAATTAAACTAAACAGGAAGCTAAGGCTAATTAAGCCCAGCATGATCATTTTCTGAGGTCATAATAGCCTCAATGGCTATAAAGACAGCCTCAAAGCCATCTACAGCTATGTCCAAAACCTCAAAGGCAGCACCACATTAGTGTGCCATACTGCTGGTCAGTGGTGCTACCTTCACTGAGGAAAGCAACATAGCAAAATTGCTGGCTGACAAATTCAGCTCAAACTCACTCCACCACTCCCCTCTGCCTCCCCACTATGATATACCTGGTCCTGGTGGCAGTTGCTAATGCCAAACACAGAGCCTCAGTGGGCCCCTACAGTATCATGGGATGCCTCCTAAATAGCTTGATACATGACCTATCAGGACCAGTTGAGTCACTTTTCAACTATAGCCTCAAAACAGTCTTTGTACCATGAGAATGGAAGACTGTAACGTTGATCCCACTTCATAAGGGTGGACCATTAACTGACAACTGAAGCTACAGAACTGTTAGTCTGACTATTCTGATAAGAAAAGGCATGGAATGAATTATCATGGAAATGATCAACAAAGTCATAGGCAACCTTCAGACCCTGGACCCAACCCACTTTGGCTGTGTCAAGAGAAGGTCCTGCCTATTAAATCTAGTAGACCTCTTTGGGAAGGTCACCAAAGAATTGGGTGAGGGAAAATGGTGTATACCACCTACCTGGATGTAGTTAATGCATCCAATACAATACCCCACTGGATTGCCTACAGGTTGATAGACATTATCCAGGAAGTCAGATTGGTGATACCACCTTGACTATGAGACTAGTCACCAGCTCCATGCTGGGACTACTCTTGTTTGACACCTGCTTCTCAGAGGAAAAGGTTAATATGAAGAACCTTTGGTTAACCAACTTCTCAGATGATGGCAAATTGAGAGTTATCATAGATTGCCCCATGACACAAATATCATTCAAGAGGGTCTAACACAGAGAAATGACTGGTGCCAAAGTCACAGATTAAAACTCAATGCCAAGAAATACATTATAGTGCCTTTTGGGAAAACTGTCACCCAGGCTATTTACTCCATCAATAAGACACCCCTAAGAGTTGATACAGTAGGAAGGAAACTGGGAGCATATGTAGACAGTAATCAGGTCTTTGACCAGCATCAGACCAAGGTAGTAAGAAAATCATTCTATGTCACCCACTGTATAAGAAAAGGGATGACATCCAGGTCCAAGGAAGTCATAATGCTGCATTATTTGGCCCTTATCAGATCCATCATTAGGTATAATGGCCCATTCTGCATGTATGTGACCAGACATATGCAATAGTTGGAATGCCTGCAAAGGATGCTTACCAGGAGAATCCAAAGTATAAACACATTTTCCTATATGGATTGCCTTAAAGCCCTATCCCTATACTCTGTCTCCTACAGGTTATTGAGAGGCGATCTATGCCTGGCATACAGGATGTCCTTGGATCCACCTGTCATGGACCTTTTCCACTCCAGTGGCTCTACTCGACAGAGGCACTGGGATCTAAGGTCGGGTGGCATGATGCCCGGGTAATACTATGGGCTAGGCTTTTAGCCTAGTACACACCTGTGACCCTATGAACATCTACAAAATGAACAACATCAGAACCACTAGATCCAAGGATTTAATTTTACTTGTGACATAAATAACACATGTTGGTGATACAGATATGTATCTCAGAGGATCCCCATGCTCTGGAACAGGCTTCCCATCCACGTGAAGTAGAAGCAGAATCCATCCCTAAACCTACTTAAGTGTAGCCTTGATCAATGGGTGGGAAATGTGAAATTCCCCCAGGCTCTGGTCTCCATGTCTCTGATAGACAGAGGCAGATAGCAATGCCCAAGCTAACATATTCCCCCATATAACCTCCAGAAACTTCCTAACATACACTCTCCTAATAAACACCCACAATACATAGTAACACAATTGGGTTTGACTGCATTATTAGACTTATAAGGGCCCTGGTGATCATTAGCCTAGTATATGAACCCCTTCCTACCCTGGCAAACCTTTAATTCTTCCTAAAAATCTGAGCCTCCATTTCTGTTTTTGGCAACAGATAATATCAGACAAATGGGCTATGAAAGTGATTCTTCATGGATTCAGATGGCAGTGGGAATCTCTCCCCCTCTTTCAAGTGATTCCTCCTTATCCACCAGATTGAACTTCTCTTTTGCCCACTATCATTCAACATCTGCTGATGCTGGGGTGATAGAAACAGTGCGTGTCTTCAGAAAAGAGAAGATTTTTATTCAGGAATGTTTCTGGTGCCAAGGAAAGAAGCCTTATGGAGACCAGTTCTATATCTTTCCTTTTTAAACCAGTTTGTGATAGTTCTCAAGTACAAAATGTTATCTCTTCACAACCTATTACCACACATTCCCCTTTTAATTTTTTGGTGACTTCATATATGCTTATCATCCCATTCCTGTAATTCTAAATTCCATAGGTTTCTTAAGATTTTCTGTGTCTGGATCCCACTTTCAGTTCTCTGCATTACCCTTTGAGTTATCTACTGCTCCACGGGTATTTACAAAGTAACTAGCTCCAGTGATAGCCTACTGTAGACTGCAAGGTATTCACATTTTTTTTCTTATTTGCTTGCTTATCTTTGCCAAGTCTTTCTCAAAGTGTCTGGATTGTTTTCATGGGGTGTCTACTATATACCACAGTTCCAAGAGCTTAACTTCTCCAGGAGGAAGTAGATCTATATTTAAACTTATTCCTGACTTTTCCTGTTAAATAAAAGCCTCAGTGAGGGGATTTCTCATGATCCTCTAACAAGAATCCACATGAGAACATTTCAGTGATACCTAAAATCAGTATGAGCTCAGCATCAACATCCCCTGTTCCAGATTCCAATTTTGGGGTTTATGAGAAGGGAGATTCTTTGATGGAAAGATCAGTTTTATCTGCATCCAGTTCTTTTATTTCCCCTTCCAGCTCCCAATGCTGTCTCCCTATGTTTGCATGTTTTTGTGGCCAGGATGAGGACATTTATGTTTATTTTCCTAGCATTGGCCTTTTCAGAACTGTACTTGGCATGAATATTCTGAAGGGCTTGGTGTCCAAACCACCCTTTTTCTTCAGCTTTGCTGTAGCTGGTTAATGGGTTTTGGTGCATAGAAGGTGCCCTTACACTTTGGAAGGTGGCCAGATGTTACATCCTAAGCAGGATACAACCCATTAAGCTGCAGCAGCAGTGATCTTTAGAACATCTAATGTTTTAATAACTTTACTTACAAAACTGTACTTTCCTTTTTAAGATTTGAAGTTCCCCCCAAAACAAAAGGAAGCCACTCTCATGTTTCACTGTTATGCATCCATCTACAACACTGTTGCCCTTCTTAAGATCATTATTTTGTGCTCCAATACAGACCCATCAGACCTTCGCTACCATAAATCTACACTCAGTTAATTTGCATACATACCTGTCAACCTGTTAGCACAAGAAATCTGGACAAAGCCAAAAATAATGGTGGGCAAAGGCCCAAAAATAGGACACATTTTAAATATTGCTTGTATAAATTTAGAAAGTTGCTAGAATAAAAGGTCATCTGTTACCATGCATTTTCTGGATGATATGAAGTCTGAAACTTAAATGTCTGTCATTATTTAATAAATTCAGTTCAAATTGAGTTACCAGAAAACCATAAATTTTATGAAGAAAATGCCAAAAATGTGAGGCAAAAATCAGGTCATTCTGCGAAAATCTGGACAGAAGAGTGCTGTGCTTGATATACTACATGAATGATATACTACACAAATGATTTTCCATACTTCACTATGGTGTGCTTCTAATTTCATTGTGGTCTGTAAGGATTGGGCTATGTCAGGGTAATATCTTGTGTATGTGTTACTGTGTTACATTATTGTCATCCAGTACTGGAAGATGGCTCCAGATGGCAAATGATTTACAGATCTATGCTGTGCAACAAACAGGATGACAGAGTTGATATTAAAATGTCTTCAGTCTGGTTTGAGCTTGTTCATGGTTGTGCCATGCATGATGTTGGGATAACAAATTAAAATGCTGAGCAATTAAACACATTTTCTTCTTTCCAAAATAATAAACAGCTGATTTCTTGGCGACAAGAATTTCAAGGCATTCAAAGAACTGCAAATACTTTGAAGGAGGACGGAATAAAATAAAGATAGAAACTGTAGATTCTTTGTCATCAAACTGGAAAAGTTTTTGTTGCCAGTTTGTCAGAAAATGTGTAGAGAAAAGATCTATACTTCTCAGTGTGATAGCAGCTGCAACCTACATTCTAATTATTAATGTCCTCAGTTCTTTGAAATAGTGAAAAAATATGATACTAGTTAATCTCATTAAAAAGAATTTCTATCCTAAACCTAACAAAGCAGTAAAACTAATTAAGTTTGATTTTTATGCAAGAATGTTTACTGAAATTTATGACTAATTATATTGACTAAGCTCAGAAAAACAGACCTGCATGGTAATTATGGAGAGATGTAAAATGCTCAGTGACAAGACTGTATATACAATAAATGATTATCACTTTTTTATTTAAATCTGTTTATTGGAGTAAAGTACAGATCAGATAAATGACCAATTACAGGCGTAGTTTGGGTTACATCATAATAGAACAAAACAATGTACAGTATATAAATAGTAATTGAGTAAAAGAGTATATTTCAGAGCATTTATTATAACTGTAATTGCCTTAATATTGCTACAACTCAAGTGCTCTAGGTTGCACTGCATCTGAAGTGTTTGTGTGTTTTAGCTGCTTTTCTGTATCTATAGACTTCTCTGTTTCTTTAACTAAATAAGCTCTGCAAAGTTGTTTTATTGCATTCCTGCCAGTATTTCTGAGTTTTTTGCACTTTTAAAGTTTGTTTTTGCTTAGTTTAACTGGTAGGCTACACACTCAAGTGTGCTAGCCGAATTAAAGCATTTACTGTGTTTCTATACCTAATTTCTGCTACTCTGTAAAAAAAAAAAAAAAATCCTTGTTTCCCACCTTTACTGAACTAGAATAGTCCAGTCTTCAGGTATTGCTGATCTCTGGGCTGTGTCATAGTTCCTGTGTTGCCCATATCCTTATTTGGATAGGAGGAAGCTTCTTTGTTCACCAGTGAGAATGGGGAGCTCTGAGCAGCCTGTCCCTTGAGGAGTTGTTCCAGCCCAGTGACCTGTAGCTTATTGGCTGTTTTGGGCCATTTCCTATCTCTTCTAACCCCCTGCTTTAAAGCCAGCTTTAGCACGCTTTTGTGCTTGAAATTTAAAATTTGTCCTGTTTGTTGCATTTACCTGTTGAGGCTACACACTCAAGTGCGCTAGCCTGTGTTACATATTTATTGCATTTTCCTGCTGTTTGTTGCAAAAAAAAAATTATCCTTGTTTCCCGCTTTTCCTGACCTAGAGTAGTCCAAATACAGGCTTTGCTGTATTCTGGACTTTTGGAAAGTTCCTGTGTTGCCCATTTCCTTTCTTGGATAAAGGGAGGCTTCTTTGTTCACCAGTGGCAGTGGGGAGCTTAGAGCAGCCTATTTATCCCTGGAGGAGTGTTCCCAGCACAAGAATCTGGTAGTCTATTGGCCATTTTGGGCCAATTTCTAGCTCTTTCAAGTCCCCCTGTATAAAACCCGCTTTAGCGCGGCTTTGCACGATTTTGCGCATAGCGCAGCATTGGGCAATGCTGCTTAATTGGGTTTAAACCATTCTCGGCTCCACAAAGTCTGCTGTTCACGTTTTCCCCTTAGAACTGATCTAGTTCTCATAATAAACACCCTATTCCTACTCTAAAGCCTGGCACTTGCTCACTAAAGCAATTATATAAGTAAGCACTAAAAAATTAAAAACACTACACTCTCACAAACTCCCCTTGAGTACCTTGTTCCCCATTGGCCCTTTTTTTCAATTATAAAGGAATTCCCAATACTATTCTAGCATGTCCAAAGGTCAGTTGTCACTCTCCTCTCCGGTCCAGCTGGTGAATCTGGGAATCTTGAGGCAATGTTACAACTGCCTCATGTACACAGACAGCCCTCTTCTCCTCCCAACAAATTCCAACACATGTGAGAGATGCAACCATGTAGCCAAACTGGAGGCTAAGCTCTCTCAACTCAGTACTGGCATAACCAGTCAGGAGGAGAAGGAAACCACACTCACTACAATTCCAGTCTCACATAGACCTACACGACAACAAACCAAACACATAAACACACAAAAACATACTTGGAGGCTCTAAATAAAAATCTGCCTAAGCAGCAGAGACCTCCAAAGCAGACACCCAAGCAACTGCTACCCCAAAACAAAACACATGCAACACATAGCTCACAAAGCCAGTGTGCCGAACAGTCACAGCCCTTAAGGCTAAACAACACACCTGATACACTTGTAATAGGTGACTCTATCGTCAGGCACACTGACGTCCCGCTCACCAGGCTGAACAAGGAGAAGGTCACGGTGAGCTGCCTGTCGGGCACTAGGATCCACCACATAACACAAGCACTCATGTCACTCCAAGGCAAGTACAAATATGACTCAGTCATTGTCCATGCTGGTGTGAATGACCTGAGACATACCTCCCTGGACTACATGAAAAGAGACATAGAGGAGCTCTCTGAGCATGTAGCCCAGGCCGGTATGACCCTGACCTTGAGTAGCATCTTACCCTCACCAAGAATGATGCCACAATATGAAGACAAGATGATCAATTTCAACAATTGGCTTAAGTATTGGTGTCATTCAAAGAGGATCCAGTGCCTGTCAGCCTGGGATGACATGCTCGACAAGCCACTATGCTTCACTAGGGACGGCTTGCAACTGTCACCCCTGGGCTTTCGGATATTGGCAAAGGCTCTTGCCACCCCCATAGTGCCTTTTTTAGGCAAGACTCAAAAGACAAACCCACCTCCATAGGTATCACAAGGGATAAGAAACTAAGAGTAATGCTACTCAATGCCAGAAGTCTAAACCTCAAGATGCATGCACTCTAAACTCTCCTTAGCATGGAGAACATCGATATCTGTGCAGTAACAGAAACCTGGTTCAAGGCTCCCGAGAACACCCCAGCACTACCAGGTTATACCTCATACCATGTTTTTTGGCCCCAAAACTTGGACCGAACCAGAAAAGGAGGGGGAGTATCAATATTCGTCAAAGATACCCACACCTCCAGGTTGGTGGCATAGCACAAAGCATCAGAGACTATCCATGTGCAACTAACAGTGGGTAAAACTGCCTTCCAGTTTATAGCCTGCTACAGATCACCCTCACAAACCCAGGAAACCCACTCGGCCTTCCTGAGAACACTGGAAAATATGAAGGTCTCTCCAAACACCATCATATTGGGTGACTTCAACTACCCAAACATAGACTGGGAGCATTACTCTAGCTCCAACACTCTAGCCCAAAGGTTTCTAGAATTTATAAACTCAAATGCTATGGAACAACTTGTTACCACTCCCACAAGAGGGGAAAACATACTGGACCTGATCATCACCAACATGGGGACTCTATGCTCCAGGCCAGAAGCGTATCCCTCACTGGTAAGATCAGACCATAAACTAATCTCACTAGATATTCACATCCCATCCCCAGCCCCTGCCCAGAAAACTACAGTGAAAACCTTCTCTAAAGCAAATTTCACACTCTTCAAAACCGAGGTGGAATCCTTCAAAGCCCCCGGACCTGTGGAAAATACGGCCCAGACCACAGAATCCTTTATAAACACATTCTATGAACACCTTCAGGAATGCATGGATCATGCAATCCCAAATAAAACCAAGGCCCAATCCTCCAAAGGCAGGCGTCCTGTCTGGTGGACCCCAGCCATAAACAAACTATACAATAGAAGGAGGAAGCTACTACATGATAGAGCAAAATCCCAAAAAGGGAAGGCATCTTTGATCAGTATTAGCAAAAAACTACCGGCACTCATAAAATCATCTAAGGCCAGCTTAGAGAGAAAAATTGCACAGGACACTAGGGATAATCACAAGGCTTTCTTTAGTTATGTTAGGAACCTGGGTGGGAATTCCCAGATATGCTCAGAATTAGTCCAAAATGACAAAAAATACACCAAATCCACAGACATTGCCAACATCCTAGCTGACAAGTTCAGCACAAACTTCTCCCCCCCTTCCCCACCAAAAGGGCAAATATCTATCCCAGCAGAGTGCTGCCCCCTGACATCTCAGATGCTCAGGTAAGAGCCGCCCTCTCCAAAGCAAAAAACACAGCATCAATGGGACCAGACGGTGTCCCGGGCTGTGCCCTACATGAACTCCAAGAAGAACTAAACCCAAACATAAAACTACTGTTCAATCTCAGCCTTACTACAGGATATGTACCCAAAGAGTGGCGTACAGCAACAGTGGTCCCTCTCCACAAAGGTGGTGCCTCAACGGATCCTGGAAACTATCGCCCCATAAGCCTGACTAGCTTGGTCTGCAAAGCTATGGAAAGGATCATCATGGACCTCATAAATAAAGATATTGGGGACCTACAGACACTGGATCCTACCCAGTTCGGCTTTGTTAAGGGCAGATCCTGCCTCTTAAACCTGGTCGATTTCTTTGAAACAGTCACTGAGGCCATTGACGAGGGGAAGGTGGTCCACACAGCCTACCTGGACCTTGCAAAAGCCTTCGATACAATACCCCACTCGGGCATTATAGATAAGCTCACCAGCTTAACTATAAACCCCTATGTCACTAGATGGGTTGCAAACTGGCTCAAGGACAGAACCCACATGGTTAGAATTGCTGGAGCCATGTCAGACTCCAAACCAGTTACAAGTGGCATCCCACAAGGCTCAGTCCTGGGACCTCTCTTGTTCGGTATATATTTCTCGGAGGTACAGGCCAACACGGAAGGACTGTGGCTGACCAAGTTCGCAGATGACTGCAAACTGGGCGCCATAATCAACTCTCCAGCCGACACAAGCATCCTACAAAGAGGTCTCATAGAAACAGACAACTGGTGCCAGAGCCATGGTCTCAAGATAAATGCCAAAAAGTGTATAGTCATCCCCTTTGGCAAAAACAAAGTGCCCACAAATTACCACATAGGTGGTAATCCATTAAGTACAGAAGAAGTAATTAGGAACCTGGGGACCCAAGTTGATAGCAATCTCTCATTCGACAACCATGTGGCCAAAGTGGTTAGAAAAACATTTTATATAGCCCACCTAATCATGAAGGGATTCACATCTAGATCAGGGGAGGTCATCGTGCCTCTTTACTCATCCCTCATCAGGCCCATAATTGAGTACAATGCCCCTTTTGGGATGTACCTTACCAGACACGTGCAGCAACTGGAAAGACCCCAAATGTACCTCACCAAGAGGATCAAAGGGCTCAAAAAGATGCCATATGCTGCCCGATTAAAGATACTCCAGCTCTACTCAGTGGCATACCACCTGCTCAGAGGCAATCTGTGCCTGACGTATAAAGCCATGTCCAACCCGGAATTAATGGACATGCTGCACCTCAGAAAATCCAAATCCCATCGAGCTACATGCTCGAGAGACGAACCTCAGCACTGAAATAAATAGGACATTCTGGAAGGACAGATTCATAACCCAGAGGCTCCCTTCACTCTGGAATAAAATCCCAGTCCAAGTTAGGCAGAGTCCCTCATTGACTCTCTTCAAGAGGAATCTTGTTGAGTGGATGGGAGATCATCGATTTACCCCGGGTATCACTTCTGTGTCACTGTTAGACAGAGGCACAGTATACTAACCTCGAAAAAGGGCATAGCAAAATTCATTTAAAATGGGTGGGTAAAGCCAAACACACTCTGGCTAGGCTTGTAAATGCCCTAGGGCAGATAGCCTAGTATGAACCTATGAACCTATGAACCTATGAACCTATGAACCATTGTGTATTAAGATGTTGTATCTCTGAGACACTACTCCATTGTGTATTAAGCTGTTGTATCTCTGAGACACTACTCCATTGTGTATTAAGCTGCTGTATCTCTGAGATACTACTCCATTGTGTATTAAGCTGTTGTATATCTGAGACACTACTCCATTGTGTATTAAGCTGTTGTATCTCTGAGACACTTCTCCATTGCGTTATTAAGCTGTTGTAGCCTGAGACACTACTCCATTGTGTATTAAGCTGTTGTGTCCCTGAGACACTACTCCATTGTGTTATTAAGCTGTTGTAGCTCTGAGACACTACTCCATTGCATATTAAGCTGTTGTGTCTCTGAGACACTACTCCATTGTGTATTAAGCTGTTGTATCTCTGAGACACTACTCCATTGTGTATTAAGCTGTTGTATCTCTGAGACACTACTCCATTGTGTATTAAGCTGTTGTATCTCTGAGTCACTACTCCATTGTGTATTAAGCTGTTGTATCTCTGAGACACTACTCCATTGTGTATTAAGCTGTTGTATCTCTGAGACACTACTCCATTGTGTATTAAGCTGTTGTATCTCTGAGACACTACTCCATTGTGTATTAAGCTGTTTTATCTCTGAGACACTACTCCATTGTGTATTAAGCTGTTGTATCTCTGAGACACTACTCCATTGTGTATTAAGCTGTTGTATCTCTGAGACACTACTCCATTGTGTATTAAGCTGTTGTATCTCTGAGACACTACTCCATTGTGTATTAAGCTGTTGTATCTCTGAGACACTACTCCATTGTGTATTAAGCTGTTGTATCTCTGAGACACTACTCCATTGTGTATTAAGCTGTGGCATCTCTGAGACACTACTCCATTGTGTTTAAGCTGTTGTGTCTCTGAGACACTACTCCACTGAATGATTAATTGATACTAAGTGTAACTGTCAAAATATGTGTTACTAAGTGATACTGTTAGCATTATTACCACCTTGAAGTCTAATATCTTATTATGTGATTTATTGCTGCAGTTTCTTGATTGTTTCACTATTGTTTAAAATACTGACTGTTATGTCATTGTTATGTGGAGCTTATCTCCCGGGCCTCTGCTGAAAATGAGCAATTTTACCCAGTCGGACTTCCCCGGTAAACAAAGGTTAAATAAATAAACAAAAATAAATAAAATTAATGCATTCATTCATTTCCTTTACCCAGAGCTATCACCCATACCAGGAAGAGAGTCGTCTGGACTAGGGGGCCATCATTTATGCATCTGGTAAGTTGCTTTGTACTCTCACTAGCATCCTAGCAATGATGGATATTGTAGCCCAACCACTACCCCAGACAGGGGGACAGGCAATTCATATCAACACAGAGGCTTACAATGCCTTCTCCTTGAGATTATATGCTCCTGCGTACCCATTAAAGGCTACAACTCAACAGAGAGTTGGTGAGTCTAGTGCTCACTCCTGGGCTGTGTATTTGTATTTCTCACCCTTGTCCAATGGGAACCATGCAGAAATTAACCAGCTATGCCTCATGTTTCCCCCAGGATGGAACTATTCAGCCTTCCTTGTCAGCCTTAATAAGCATGCAAGCTTCTAGGTGAGCTCATATCATTGAGCAGTAGTGAAGATTTTATCCATCTGCACCTCTGGTGCTGGACAAAGTGTTTTTTGCCCTTTATTCATCTTAAAAAGTAAAATACAGGGGATTAGGAATGTATATTCACTCATAACCAGCTTGTTTTATGTTCAATACCTGAAGATTAAGAAATGAAATGACTACTAAAAATCAAGAAAAGACGGGTCTATATTATAACATCGAAGTCTTACAACTTCAAATGTTATAATATCGAACCCATTAGAGTGAAACACCAGAAAACTGAACAGTCAGAATAGTGAATTTTTTCCCAGGGAAAAAATATGCAGTTCTGACAAACATACACACAACACAAGCAGACCAAACTAAATAATCCACACACATACACTTCAAAAAACCCTACACTAAACCGTACATACACCACTAGCTATCCACTTACCTTAACCCAACCCTAACCCTAAGGCCCCTAAGTATCACACACTCACCTTACCTGCTCCCTAACCCTAAAGACCCTGTCGAAAACTCACCTTACCTGCTCCCCAACCCTAAGGTCCCTATCACACACTCACCTTCATTTGCACACTTATCTTAACCCAGTCCGTAACTTTTGCTCCACAGTCGAGGAAATAGCGAAGATGCAGAAACGGCCGACCGAATACTTTCCCTATAAGTATTCAGTGTTTTGCAGCTTCGCTATTTCCAGCATTCGCTGAATGGGGTTCGATATTATAACATTCAAAGTTGTAAGACTTTGATGTTATAATATAGACCCGAAAAGACAAGGCATGGACATACCAGTGTATGACCAGTATTAGCACTTTTGTTCTTCCAAAAAGAATTTCTTCACGATCATTAATGATGGTTAAGAAATTTAAGTTGTTTTCATGTACTGGTTGTCCACAGCTTTTCTTTTGGTGTGTTTTTTACCTAGTTTATTTTTAATATTATTATGGCTTTTCAGTATTTCTTTTTGGTTATTATGTCAAAAATTTCATCTGGAGAGTGATGTGAATTGAAGTTTGAGAGATGACTCTTGACACATAAGTTAAGACCACATAACTACTTAGTTATAATCAGACAGTCCTATCATAATTCTGTGTAGTCCATGAAGTTTAGCTGCCCAAATGTACTAATAGTTACAGCAGAAAATGTATAGGGTAGTAAAGTGCTTTACAGCCATGCATGCTTTTAGTTTATTGTTATTCTATTCTTCTTTTTTGACCAAGTGGATGTTTTTCAAAATTGTTTTTCCTAGTAATGGAAAAAGTATGCTCTCCTGTAACATGCAATGTATTTTAATATTTTACATTTTATGTTTTTCATGCATTGTGTTATGCATTGTATTGGAGAGCTGCAGTTTTGTAACACCTTCTTACAGGTAGTAAGACTTTCAGCTTTTCCCGGTTAGAGGCTGCCACAGCGGAACTCTGGTCTGCTCATGATTGGCAGTGGATTTTTAAGGTGCCGAGTTGCCAGCCCAATGCCCAACCTTCAACGAAGGCATGCCCATTCACGCTCGCACCTACCTGCTTGTCTTTAACGTCACTCCACCATGGGGAGGACATGCAGACTCTACACAGAAGGTGCTCCAGCCGAGAATCGAACGGAAAAACCTCTTGCTGTGAGGCAACAACGCTAACCGCTGCACCACCATGGCTACCTTCTAACAGGTAGTACACTTCTAAAAATCCTGGCTGCAATCCTGCTAACAGCTTTAAAAGTTGTTAGACATTTCATCCTGCCAGACTTTTGTAGTTTGTGTAGCAATACAAAATATATTACAGCTTTTAAAGCTGGTAAATTACTCTTGACACTGGTCTGTAGAGGCTGGTATGTATGTTGCAGAGTGAGACAGTTATAACAGCTTTAAGGGTGCTTTCAAAGCTGTTATGACCTGATTCTGAAGCACAGCAGCACAGAAACATTTTATCTTTTTGTCATTTTCAGGGTGTAATCAGTGTGCTTCATGAACTAGGAAGTTTATATGTACATGCTATTCTAGATGTTATATTTTTTGATAATGGATATTATTTTATTGTAATGAAATTTGCAAAGTAAATGGAGTTGGTCGTATAGTTTCTTCTCTGTTTCATGCTTCATTTATTCTTCTGACCAAGAAGGTTGAGCAGACTTTGAAGGAAGACACAAAGAAAAAGACAAAACACTAAGAATATGGAAGAAAAAAAATCACATTTCTTGTTTAAGTACAGAAATTGTACCTTACAGAATGGCATTTGTTTGTGTAAATTATCATGTGTTACAGGCTCAGATCTAGATTTAATTTACTTCTATTAAATGTGAAAGAAAAATACAAATGTGCTCAGAAGGAGACATTTGATAAAAATACCAAGTTGAACAGTTTTGTACTTGGACAGTAACCCTACATGTAGAACTACAGTTGTGGCTTTAAGTGGATCCCAAGGGTAACTGAGAATTGTTAGGGATCTGTGCATTATTAATGATCTGTAAGGGGCCATGTGACTCAGACAGAAGTTAGATTTACAGAAATGTCATCCATTTGTAAATCTGAGAACTGACTGACATTTGACTTAGAAGTGTTGAGATTCCACAGTGTTATCAAATATACCTGACAATTTTTGAAGAAGCTTCATTTCTGGAACCCATATTCAAAGCTGCCATGAAAGAAAATAGTCATTCTTTAAAATATTCAGCTTTACTTGTTCTTTCACTCTCTGCCTACACATTCTGTGCAGTAAGGTTGGGAGGGTGGCCTAATGGTTAATGTGTTTCCCTTACAAACACAAGGTGCAGGGTTTGAATCTCACAAGGGATAATTGGCTAGGCTTAAAATGGCTCGCAAGGGCAGTTAGCTTAGTACGAACCTATAATACCTATAATACCTATAAAAGGCATACCCCTGTTCTTCTGAAAAACTTTGGAAAGAGCAGCAATTCACTCTGAATGCCTGGCAGTTTAGTAGACTTTCAATTATAGAAAAAAGTACTAAATAAATAAATAAAATGGGTATAATGATTATAGATAGTAAATTATTATTACATATTATGGCTATACAAGGAACACGTATACAGCCATAAGTGTTCAAAGTCAATGCTGTGGTAAACTGAACATTCTTCTATTAAATTTACAATTGCATAAAGCATTGACAGGGCTGTAGGCTTGTCTTATAAATGTTTTTTTGTTGCATGACTTTCTTGTAATATTAGGAAATATCACTTGTTTTCTTTTCTTTTTTTTTTTTTTTTTTTTTTTTGAGACAGGGCAACACAGACTGATCCTGTGAATGTTAATGTTGTTGTTTCAATGGAGCCTTGGCCACATTTTAAAGTTTCTGAATCATTAATATGTTGACTGTCTGTCAAATATATAATAGTTTGTATCTCCCATGGCTAGAAGTAGATTAATACAGTTTCTGACAGAATGCAGCTCTCTAGGAACCAGTGGGTCAGCTAGAGACAACAGAATAAGAAACACATGCCCCGGGATTCATGAAGCTTGCGCCAGGCACAGGCGTAGCGTAGGTGGTATAATGCCAAATATGGCCGCCAAGTGATTCAGGTACGATCCAATTCCACTTGCACTATCAGCGTACGCCAGACCTGCGCAGCTCTCAGCTCATGTATGCTAATCACCCCATGTGCAGTAGTGCAGCATGCAAATGAAGGTACATAGCGATTCATGAAGTGGTGCAGGTGTAGCGTAAGCATACAGAAATATAAACCAAAAAAAATGGTTTACATTTTTCCAAACAGAACATCAGAGCCATGAAAGTGGACCAAACTTACATATTACAAAGTTAACATATGCCAATGGCTAAATATACAGCCAATGGCATAAAACAACATGCACAACACATAAAAAATAACATTTAATGTCATGGCCACACTAACGCAAAGTACAACCGCAGGGCATGTGTGCGCAAACGGGAACACAAAGAAAATATATACAGATGTCATAAAACTGCAATGTAACACAAATCATAATTTCACCATAATAGTCAATGGTATGCATGCTACACCACAACCAAGCTGCAAGGGTTGCTAAGGGTCTGTGACAGTGTTCGGCACGGTAACTATGAATTAGTAGTCAATGCCATGCAAATGAGGCAAGTAATACTGAATCGCAAACATCCCGCTGGCCTAAGGATGTACCATACGGTGCAGCAGTACAACACCGAGGAGTGGCCTGGAGGTATACATGACATCAGCAGTGGGGTGTGCCACCATAGCTGTAAGCACATTGGAGCATTGCAAATCTGGGTTGCCCATTGCTAAGCAAAGCCGCAGGATAAGGGTGTGGATGTAGCCATAGCTTTGCTTAGCTGAGAGCAAACATGGTGCCTGAAAGCGCATGTGTACGTGGATGACAAAGCGCTCAAAACCCGGTAAACGGCTGCATGTGGCGCGCACCACAGCTGAAACAGGAAGGTTACGGGAAGACAATGAGGAAATGCCGCAGTAGGGTAATTGGAGTACAACTGAGTAATTAACACCTATTAACTCACAGTGGGCCACTGACGGCAGCTAACAAGGCTGCTAGTAACAACCTGCAGAACAGGATAGGGGAGGTGTCAGGTTGCAAAGAAAAGAGAACTGTCACTGCAGAGCAAAGCAAACATGCAGTAGATCAGCTATAGACCACATTTTGCAACACAATCCTGGTTTGGGAAAGTGCAAAACAAGAAAGCAGGCTGCTGGATGCATGCCTGACAATGTGAGGGGAATTGTTAAGAAAAGTGAAGGCAAGAGCAAGAGGTGATCCACGGCAGCTAAATGTAATTCAACACCAAAGACACCACGATAGCAGTACCTGTGGTAAAACACATAAGTAAGATACCCTGCAGCTCTGATTGTACATAGACACCCTATGACATCATCAGTGTTCAAAGCACAATAGTATAAAGTGTGAAGGCACCTCACACACACTCGTGTATTCCCAAACACTGCACCATCGGTGTAAACAGACAGGGAACTTTTACAATGTACTTGTTGGGAGCTGCCATAGCTGTGATTCATCACCATGTGTTGAAGACTGAAGGTGGTGTGGAGGATGATGCTGACAACCACCTCAGGCTCCAGAGGAGGAGAAGAGTGTTCAGACCAAGGGTAACCTACCAGGGGCTACATGATCTGGAGATAGTAGAGCATTACAAGGTGGACAGGGACATCATACAGCAAATTGTTGAGCTGTGCCGGCCACGCCTCAGATCCAGAAACAACAGAGGGGAACCCATCCCAGTGGACACGAAGGTATGTGTAAGCTTGAGAATACTAGCCACAGGTACCTTTCAAAGGCCAATTGGAGATATCATGGGGATCTCACAGGCATCAGCATCCAGGGTACTCTACCAGTTCCTGGATGCCATGTTACCACATGCCAATGAGCATATATACTTCCCCCGAACTCAGGAGGAGTTGGCCAACAATATGCGTCTCTTCCACCATGTGGCAGACTACCCAGATGTACTGGGTGCAATAGACTGCATGCACCTACATATGAAGTCACCACCCGGTGAGCATGGTAGGTGCTACATAAACCGCAAGGGTTACCATTCCATCAACTGCCAGGTCATGTGCAATGCCCAGGGCATTATCACGGATGTGTGTGCTGGCAGCCCTGGAAGCTACCATGACTCCCACATCTGGCATACCTCACAGCTGTATCCGGTATTTGTCAAGGGGTCATCCCATATGGCCACCTTGTGGGGGATGCTGGCTATGCACTGGAGCTGTGGATGATGACTCCCATCAGAAATGCACACACACCCATGTATGAACGCCATAATGAGGCACACGCACAAACCAGAATCATCATAGAACATGTGTTTGTGATGCTGAAATCACGGTTCCGTTGCTTGGACATATCTGGTGGAGCCTTGCAGTACTCTCCAGGCACGTGTGCCCACATCTTCATAGTATGTGCCATGCTACATAATATGATCCTGTGGAAACAGCTGCAGCAGGGACATAATGGTGAAGGCCCTCACAGCCCACTGCAATTGCCAAGGACATCACAGGCACAGAGGGATTCAGACCACGAACACCCTGTGCCAGCCCCAGTAGGCAGATTGAGGCGTGCACAATATGCCCATGCCTTGGCAAAGAGGGAACATATAGCACATACACTGAAAGTGTAGGCCCCTATGGACTGACACACTTCTCCACCTGCACACACAGTAAAATGGATGGCACACACACATGACCACCTGTAAATTGTTATGTATAGGTGGTCTACTGTGTGAATCCTACATAGGCAGCCCTCAACTATTGGACACACAACAGCTATTGGTACAAGGTAAGTCAACACCTAAACAGTAAATGAAGCTAACAGCATGTGTTGATACTGTATGTATAGGTTCCTAGGTACATCGGTAGGTACATGCCTGATTGTCAGAGGCCATTCATCAGCCTAGGCAAAATGTGTCTGCTGTCGCCACCCCATCGATTAACTAACTGTCCCTCTGTGGAGCAGAGCCAATTGTGGGATCCCTGGGGTGTAACCACTGTTCCCCACCCACTCTGCAAGGATTCCCTGGTGTGTTAATGAGGGGTTCCATGTAATGCAGTCAGGGATGTAGTTCCAAAGCATGGGGAGTACCCATGACAGGTATCTGTCACCCCAGCATTCTCCAGTTATGGTTGTGGCAAGGTGTAGCACATTACAGTGTGTGGCTCACTGTGACATGGATTCCCATAGCTGGAGCACATCCATTAATAATCACTTGGACATACCATTAATAGGTATCATCCATATGTAAACTAACTGAGTTACACATTTGTTTGCAGTATGGAGGAACAGCCGTAGTACAGTCCACATACAAAACACCATAAAACTTGTACATATCCCAGATGCCCCAGTGATAAAGCCACTGACTGTGTCATGCATGTTCCCGGTTCCACGACCTGCAAGGGCTATTACGTAATTCCGATGGCACGAATAATGGATGTTGGATGCAGGTCATTAGAGCATGTTTAAGCACATGTTAGCGGGTTTATGCACCAGCAAGTGACGGTAAGCGTCGTTTAAACATGACTACACGGATATGCGCAAAACAGGTCTAAGCTTTGCTGAATATCGCGCAGATCAGTCAAAGCTGGCCAGAACAGCTGAAATCTGCATTATTCACCCTTGTACTAATAGTGCCTGCTCTGAGAGGTAAAACGACCACTGCCAGGAGTAGAACACGCAACCATGTACACAATCACATACCACTACCTGAGACGTACCAACGGCAGGTATGTATTGTGACAGGTTAAAACACAAAAGGGCAGCGTTCAGGAAATAGTATACACCGCCATGTACCCAACAAAAGGTGTGTTCTCTCTCCCTCTCTCTCTCTCTCTATATATATATATATATATATATATATATATATATATATATATATATATATATATATATATATATATATATTTAATATAGAGATAGAAAGGGTGATAGTGAGATATATGTCGATATATACGGATATACATATATCTGCAAATATATAGATAGGTTAACAACATGTACACAACCATGGAGGTACAAATAAATAGGATACTACCAAATACCGAATGCTTTACATACTGACACGCATAATCACGAGACTTAAAGACCGAAAGACCACAGTCCTGGAACACTAGAACTGTGAGTACTATTATCACGATGTTAAGGGACATTTAGTTATTGCTGCTGGTGCTATGGTGCAGGTAGGTACTGTGTTGAAGTGTGTTTCTGATTGCTGTAGTGTGTGTAAGTGTGTGTTCTGAGTGCGGTGTGTGTTTCTGTGGGACTGTAATGTGTGTTTCTGTATGTTTGCTTTGTGTGTCTGTTCGTGCCAACTCGGAGGTAGATTATTACAGTAAGTGTGGTCATAGCCGGCCTTAGGCATAGGCCAGCTAAGCAACCGCCTAGGGTGCCGCTTTAGTGGGGGCACTTTACCAGTATTTATTTGGTATAGGTAGACCAGGATGGGGGCACTGGTTGGTGTGGTGGGGGTGCCATTGTGCCCTTTGCCTAGGGCACCAGTTGACCTAAGGCTGCTCCTGGGTGTGGTGTGGGGGCAAAGCCACCCACATGGGGTGTGTATGGGGCATGGCCACCTGGCCATATGTAGTGTCAGATGGTTTGTTTGGATGTGATGGGTAGCAGTGTGTCTGTGTGTGCATGTGTGTGCTCTGTGTTTGTGTTAGTTCTGGGTGTTTGACTATTGCGTGTTCGAGTGTTCGGTATTGTGAGGTTTGGGAGTCTGTGAACGGTAATGTGGTTGTTGGACGTGTGTGCATTCCTGAATCCATGGGTATGCTGTATACAGCAGTTGATGTCTTCAAATATGTGCACAACATGGACCATAGCAATCACAAATTCATTATGAACAAAGGATATGGAGACTATATTATAGCAATAACCCACGCCTGGGTGTGGGTAATGCTGGATTTACCCACGGTTGTCTTTGTTTGGCCACTCGGGCTTCGTCCTCGTGAACAAACCACACCAACCGTGGGTAAATTCACCATTACCCACACCCATGCATGGGTTATTGCTATAATACACTATTACAAATATGTGCTATGGACATGAGCTAAACATGGGGTTAACACCTGTCCCACCTTGTGAGGGGCAGTCCCTCTATGTGCGGTAGTGTCCTGACCAAAATTAGTACAAATACCAATGTCCTACAATCTCGAGACGTTCTGCATGTTCCATAGTTAATATACTGGTTGCATAAAATAGTCATCTGTATCTAACATACCTACATGTAACAAGAAACAGGATAAGCAAGTAAACCGCTACAAGAAAATAAGCTTTTATATAGGCATATATGTAAAGTTCTATACTTTCTACTGACCGTGGGTATGTGTCGGCCTCTAAAATCCGATGTGTGTACTGCAAATGTCCCACTATGGCCATTTGAAAAGGTGGCAACCCAAGCCAAAGAGGCTCAGTCACCAACACAACTCCAATGAGTGCAAATATCTGTGACAGAAATACGTGAGACAGCTTTCATGTAGCAACATTTCATTACATACCGATGTATTTCCGGAGGGATTGAATGATCAACATCACCTGCATGCTATATAGGAACCAATTAACAATGGCTTAATGAATAAGCCTGCAATAACCATAGTATTAGTCTACTAAATGATAGGTCTTCAATTAGGGAAGGAGTCCTCACACACATATGGAATATGTATAAATGCAGTCCCCACAAACCTTTATCTGCTATGTACACCCACCTACATCTCCCCCACACCCGAAACAATTGCAATACAGACTGTAATAACATCACAGACATCCACTCACTCAATGACATCTGCAGAAGCCTTAACATACCTTGTGAGAGACACACTATAATGGCGCTATGTGAAATCGTTGCTGTTGTACAATGGAACAGACGGCGATGTTACAGGTTTTGTTTGCAATAGTCTCATATCAGACGGTTGATATAACAGCTACACTCACATGTAGAACTACATCCTCTAGCCATTACACACAATCCATGGGGAACATGAAGTTAAAATATCTCTGTGTCTCTCCATTTAGCAGTTGCAATTCATCACAAACAACACATCCAGGCCATCTTCCTCGAAGGTAGGGCAAAGGGACAACGCCCAAGTGGAGTATTCAATTATACCCCACTGTTGCCATGTAATTGGCTAATGGAGTAGCTGCACAGCTGATGTGCATGTAATCATCTACTCCGGAACAGCAACTGGTGGCAGGATACCACATGTTACTGGTATCTATGTATAAAAGGATGGCTTGTTATACAGTCAAACCAAATGTACATACGAGAAAACAGTTAAAACAGAAAAGGAATAAGACTGATATTTTCGTAAACTCGGACTACTAAGAAGGTATGTAGAACACTCAGTATGTTAGTGTATGTAGTGCCTGTTCTGTATTAATGAAAGTGTACGCAATGCATATAGTGGGAAAAGGTTTTATGTAGTGATGTATTGTTGAGCATAGTAAAGCTTGTAGAAATTGTGTGTACTGCTGTGGGCCACAAGGTAAACACCTCATACACCACAAGGGATGCTACATAAGGGCTTTAAACACAACAATTCCACTCCAGCCACTGTCAGTGGCAGTTTTTGTCCAACAAGTACGTGCCATAACAGGGGATAGTATATGTTGATATACTGTAACAGAAGGCATATGTATGGGCGTATAACTGAGAATAACATGTCTAAGGTGGTCCTGCTGTGCAATTATGATTTGCATTATGGGATATTGTTGCAAAAATGTGAAATGTACAGTATTGCAGGTAGATATGGCTAACATTTTACATAGCATTACTGTTATATTATGCAAATATCAGGTATGTCTATTGGCATGTACAATACACAATAACAGGATACATATGACTTGTAGTCACCAGACAGTGTATCAGCATGATAACTAATTGAAATGGAAGAGCTAGTCAATTATCCATGCAGAAAGGACATGTAATATCTTCATAGGTTCATAGTTAGGTACTATGCTGTCTGGCCAATTCCATTCGTAAGCCCAACTACAGTGTTTTCACTTGCGGCACCTCCCTAGATTAGTGTCCTGTGACTGTGAACAGCAGAGCCATTTGTTTCCTGCACCAGTGTACAGTAGAGCCACTGCAGTGATCCCTGGCATACATGTCTGTCTCCCATCCACCCATCGAGGTATCTCTTGAAGAGTGCTAGTGAGGCTCCCTGCCTGATGTACATAGGAATCATGTTCCAAAGCATGGTGAGTGTCCGGTTTAGGAATGTATCTCTCCAGCACGTCCTAGTCATCATTGCATTTAGGTACATATCACAGAGCATGTGGCTCTCAGTGGCTTTTGCTTATGTGGAGCATATCCATCAATATTGTTTTGGACATGGGCCTTGTATTTTCAGCAGAGATCACCTCTGAGTATGCAGTATGCAAATGAGTACAGTTGGAGTTTCTGTAGTTGGGCTACATACGTCATCCTTCGGAGATCAATAATCCTCTTGGTGTTTTAATGTTGTGGTATTTAAAGCCGTTGCTGTTGTCTCTCTGAGTATGCAGTATGCAAATTAGTACAGTTGGGGTTTCTGTAGTTGGGCTGCATACGTCATCCTTCGGAGATCAGTAATCCTCTTGGTGTCTTAATGTTGTGGTATTTAAAGCCATTGCTGTTGTCTCGTAAGGTACATCCTAAATGGGGTGTTGTACCCTTTAACGTGTTTCATAATAAATCCCTATACTCATCACTCATCAGACCAATGATTGAGTACAATGCCCCATTCGGAATGTATCTGACCCGACACTTGCAGCAGCTGGAGAGGCCACAAAAGTTCCTCACCAAAAGGATAAAGGGTCTCAAACATCTGTCCTATGCCGCCCGACTGAAAGAACTCCAGCTCTATTCAGTCGCTTACCGCTTGCTCAGAGGTGACCTTTACCTAACATACAAGGCCATGTCAAACCCAGATTTGATGAATATGCTTCACCTCAAAAAATCTAGATCCGTCAGAGCCACAAGGGAGACTTAAACCTCGACACGGCTATTAATAGGACGTGCTGGAGGGATAGATTCATCACCCAAAGACTCCCTATGCTGTGGAATAAAATCCCGGTATATGTGAGGCAGAGCACCTCGCTGGCCTTGTTCAAGAGAAATCTTGACCAATGGATGGGAGATCGCAGATATACCCCAGGGATTACCTCAGTGTCACTGCTCAACAGAGGCACAGCAAAATAATGGGTATAGTTCCCCATACTAAAGGGGTGGCGTAAGCCACAAAACTATGGGCTAGGCTTGTAAATGCCCTCGGGCAGATAGCCTAGTATGAACCTATGAACCTATGAACCTATAAGTCAGGAGTAGAGAGGTACAATGGCTGCCTTTGTTCCAGCTACAAACCCATTACAGATTAGGGTGGCCACGTAGAAGGATATCCACGCCACCTTGGCAATATGGTTATCAAAGGAGTGGGTGCTATCTACTTGTGTTCTAAGATCCCTTATAATGTCTTAGGGTAGGGGACTACCACCTATGTGATAGTCAGCGGGTGATTGGTGTAATCCAAAGGGGATGTCTATGCACTTTGTGGCATGCAGCTTGAGGCCATGTTATTGACACCAGGTATCCGTCACAGTGACACCCTTATGCAGGGTGTCTGTATCAGCTGGTGAATCAATCATGGCCCCTAGTTTGCAGTTGTCTGCAAACCTATTCAGGGTAAGTCCTTCTGTGCTAGCCTGTACCTCAGAGAAGCATATACCGGACATGAGGGGCCCTATGACCGAGGACTGGGGTACGCCAATTGTAACTGATTTACAGTAGGAACTAGGGTATGCTACCCTCACTGTGTGGATCCTGTCTGTGAGACACTTTGCATAACATCTCATGACATAGGGGTTGATGTGCAGGTGGATGAGTATGTTGGCAATACCAGAATGGGGAACGGTGTTGAAAGCCATTGAGAGGACAAGGTAGGCTGTTTGGACCTCCTTACCCTCATCTACTACCTTGGTAACTGTCTCAAAGGACTCCACCAGGTTTAGGAGTCATGGTCTGGCCCTAACAAATCCAAACTGGGTGGTATCAAAGGTTTGGAGGCCACCAATGTCTCTGTGAATGAGATCCATGATGATGTGCTCCATAGCCTTGCAAAACAGTCTAGTCAGGCGTATAGGGCAATAGTTCCTCTGGTCCATTGTGGCACCACCTTTGTGGAGTGTGATAACTGTTGCTGTGTACCATTCAGGGGCCACAATGCCTGATACAAGGCTATTAGTGAATTTGGTGCCCAAATGGGGAGCCATTTCATTCTGAAGTTTGTGTAAATCGCAGCCTGGGATATTGTACTGTCACATGGATTCTGTGTTCCTGGCTTTAGAGAGTGCAGCTTGGAACTGTGTAGTTGTGACCGCAGGGACTCTGCATTGTTCCTGTATAGATTTGGGCCCTTTAGGGTGTGAGAGGGGTGTAAAGTTAGCATTGAACCTATCTACCAGGATGTTGCCAATATCAGTCGGTTCTGTAATGTTCGTGCCTAACCACTGTATGTCAGAGCAGATGTGGGTATCGCCATTGAGAGTAGTGACATACCTCCAGAATGCTTTGTGGTAGCCCTAGGAATGAGTCGCAGTAATATTTACGTAGCTAGCTCTGGAGGATGTGATAAGGGATCTTAGATTTCTACTGATGCTGACCAGGGAGCTACCCCACTCATGGGATTGTACTCTACTTTGCAACAGTCTCCTCCTTCTGTTATACATTATGTCCATGGCAGTGGACCCCCAGAGTGGCGTCCATTTTCTGGTGGGTACCGTCATGGCTCTGTTTGGGATAGCATGATCCATGCAGTTGTGTAAGTGCTAATTAAGTGCAGTTGTGTATGATTCAGCGTTTGTAACTATATTGTCCATCTGCACGGGTGTCATGACGTTTACTACTGCTGTCATAAGAAGCCTGAAGTTGGCTTTGTAGAAATATTGTACTGTGTTTTCCATGAAGGGTGTGGTGCCTGGATGTGGATAACAAGGGTGATTAGCATACGTTCGGATCTGACCAACGAGAGGATAACCCCAGGTGTGGAACACCAGTCACACATGTTGGTAATGTCCAGGTATAGGATATTGTTGGCCCTGGTGGTGGTGTGGATAGGTTGATCCAGCCAATTGGAGGTTATGAATCCCAGAAAGTGTTGGCCTAATGTGTCGGTACATGAGTAGGTATCCCAGTTAAGTGTGGGGTAGTGTCAGTCACACATCAGTAGTTCCTGTTTGAACCCCACTTTCCAGTACACCAAGAAGTGAGGGACGTTAACTGTGGGGTATGGTGTGGAATCTGTAGCAAGCTACAATTTGTATAGCAGGTATGGCCACAGTTAGTTGCACTTGGATTACCTCGCATTGTGCTAAGCAACCAGCCTGGAGGTGTGTACATCCTTGGGAAATATGGACACACCTCTGCCATGGGCGTTCCAGTCCTGGTTACATGACTGAAAGGTGTGGTTTGAGTAATAGCCTGTTAGTGCAGGGGTGCTCTCAGGAGCCTAGAAGCAGGTCCCAGTCACTGCAGAGATATCAAAGTGGTCCATTACAAGGAGTGCCTTGGGTGAGTGCATTTGAGATGAAGATGTCAAGCATTGAGTGACATTACCCTCAGGTTTTGCTTGCCTGTTCCTGTTATGGTGGTGAATATGTTATTTGAACCATGCCTAAAACAGGCACTATAGGAGCAGCAAGAGCCTTAGATGTTATCCATAATCCCAGGGCCGACAGGTGCAGGTCATCTGTGCCAAAGCATCGTGTTCTGTCGACCATGTCATTCAAAGCAGACAGATACTGGATACAGTTGGGATGACACCATAAGCATAGCCAACTGTTGAAGTGAATAATTCAGTCGTACTGCTTTATCAGTCTGGATGAATGCAGAATGCTTCTCAGGGCTAGGGCAATACCTGCCTGGGCTACAAGATCGGAGAACTATTGCATGTCTCTGTACATGTAGTGCAGGAAGTTACATCTCAGGGCATTCACACCAACATGGAGAATGACAGTCATGTTGTACCTGTTGAGGAGTGACCTGAGTGCATAGGTTATGTTGCGGATCTTGTTACCCGACAGGCAGCTGAAAGTGACTATCACCTTGTGTAGCCTGCTGAGTGGGACATCAGTGTGACCGGCTATAGAGTCACCTATGACTAGTGTGTTGGGTATGTTATATCACCCTATTGGCTGCAGTTGATGGGCACACTTGAGTCTGTGGGCTATAAGTAATTGGTGTTGTGCTGGGTGATGGGGGCTGCCTGCGTTTCTGCTTCAGAGTCCGCTGTTGCCTACACAGAGTAGTATTGAGAGGCTCCGCAAATGTTGTAGTCTTACTATGTGTGGCCTGTGGTGGTGGAGATCTAGTGAGACTATGTGATGAGTGTGGTGTGGTGCAAACGTTTAACATCCCCACATGACTGTCAGGTTCAGTCTGGGTTGGAGAGAGCATTACCTCCAGCATGGCTACATATGTGCATCTCCCACAGGTTGTAGTGTTGTATGCTATGAGGGAAGCATTGACTGTGTACACGAAACAATTTCTATATTGCCTCATGATGCCCATATTCATCAAATAGACAGGCGATAACACTGGGAATTGACACTTGGACATGCCTGAATATTTAACTATTTCTCACTAGATATGAGAGGTAAGTGTGTACAACAGCTGTTTTACTCTAAGCAAGCTGGAAATGTAAGTACAAACAGTGTTTACCTGTAGGAAATGAGTAGGATTGAGTGCTATAGTAATTAGTAGCTCATGAAGTGCTTACATGTTCTGAACAAGTGCTGAGCATGAATAAGCAATACAGATAGGGTGTCGGATAACATAAACTCACTGTCCCCCCAATAGGTACACAATCACATATCCATGAACACTACAGAGCCCCTGTAACCATAACTATGATGGTACAAGGTGCACTCAGGCTGCATGTGACCTGTCCATATCCCTGGTTGTATCATACACATATGGCAAAACAGTTTGTTCTACACATACACATAATGTAAAACATAGCTTCATGTCAGTCTGTGAAAACACTGAATGGTGCACACCAACAGTTATCACAACCCACAAAGTGGAGACACCACTCATAATGGGAGGCACTGCACTATTACCCTGCTGAGTCTGGTCTGAAAGTCCATGAACCTTAATCAATGTATATGTTGTTAGCAGTACAGATGTAGATGACAGTACGGATGATTTCACACTGCATATCATACCTGTGACATGTCATAGGACATCATCACCCATACTGTGTTCCACCTACACTCAGTATACTAGATGTACCTTTGTATGTCACAGGAGTGTTCTGCCAGTGGCCTGTTGACAGAACCAACACTACAAAATGTGTCTGAGTGATATGTGCATATCACACCAGTGGCAGCTACAGAAAAAAAGGGTTAATTTTTTTGTACTCCCCCTCATTGTAGCCCATACCACATAGACAAATGGGAAGCATCTGCATATGTAAGTATGTGAATGGCTATGACCTAGGAGCAATAGCTGACTCAGTGTTGTGGACAACATACAGAATGGGCTTTGTGGGTGAGGTGCGTGACATATGTGCACAATCTGACAGCTGCATATTGCATTGTCACCGCTAGGTTAATAACCCTGTACCCATGAACTACTACCTAGGCAGTGGTCAACATAATGGACACTGTGTGTAAGGGATGGTGCTGTGCAGTTTACCTCCCTGAGCTAGTGACATCACCAAGCCTATTAGGTAGTCATAAGAGGCAACCCTAGTCATGACAGGGTGCCATCCATGAGCATGGAGATCATTGTACAGCCATACTCATCACTCAAGTGACCAATATCGGATCACAGATCACCTTTAAGGGGTATTGCCCATGCTTGGATGGGTGACACAAGCCTTCACAATCCTCATCTCCACTATGCAGCATGCTGCCTACCCTGCATAAAGACATGTCCAACACTGTGATGTTGGACATGCTACACGTACATATCCTGATCTGAAATACATACGTCATGGACAGCCACCTTTCTAGTACAAGGATCACCACATGCTGGACAGATCCTTGTGCCACACACGTTACATACTCCTACTATACTATGCAACCCTGTCCAGCAAAGCTGCACATTTCATCTCTGTCAGACATGGTGTGATGACCGCATGGTAGATGTATAATTAACCATCTGGATCAGTTATGTTGCACTGATTCACCTGGCGGCGGGAACATGGCTGTCGGATACAGCTAGAAAAACCTTACATCCTATGCTCATAAATGGCCCAGGGCATACACACTACTACATGACCTTGGCCGCACATGCTATAGTTGATAACCATCCCTGCAAATACCATCCGGCTAGCCATTGTCTCATGTGTATCACATGTGCAACACAGGCGATACGTGGCAGGATGTTGAACTGCTGTACAGTGCCGTGTAGATGCATATGGCAAAACACATGCATGTAAAGGTTTCCATGTGCATGTCTGCATTGTCACAGGTCATGTCCGTTAAGGCAGTGTATGTGTTGATATGTGACATATACACAGCATCAAGGTCAACAGCATTAATGTGGACACATCCAGGCATGTGCTGATAGGTAAGAACACCAGTACAGGCAAACAGACATGCCCACATCAAGACAGCATTCACATGGAGTATGAGCAATGTAATCAGGTGACACACATATATGGTGATAATATCCAATCCCCATTGGGTGTCACATGTGTGTGACACAAACATGTCAGTGATGTCAGTGTCATGAAGATTTGCAAAGACAACTGTTCATATGTACTAAATGTAATACACATGTACATGCAGCTGTATCTCTGTGCCTCTCTGAGATACTGTGACTTGTCTCCATCATTATGTCTTCCAGATATACCTTGATCAAGACTCCCAGTTTATAGCTGCTTGGAGGATGGGGCCTTCATAACTTACCTCCAAGATAACTATGAGGTATTGTTCAGCCATGTGCCACAGCATGCCCAGCAGCATGATGACCTGTGGCAGGAACTTCGCAGGAGGGTTAATGATGTGGGTGGCCATAACCGCACATACCAGCAGGTGCGCAGACACTGCACGGACCTGATCAGACATGTGAAACAGTGTGCAAATGCAATCACCAGGGAACAAGGTGCAACAGGTGGTGGGCCACCAACCCAGCCCCCAATCACATGTACCGAGGAGCTACTGGCCAACCTGGGGACACCATCAGAACAGCATCCACACACCCTAGCTGCCATCGTGGAGGTGGGTGTCTCCCAACCACCGAGCCTGGAGTTGCCTGGTAAGTCACTACTGCACATATAACTATTATATCCCATTTAGTTGCATGTGTCACTGTACAATATGTAATGTAACATCATATGCAAGGTATGTTTACACACATGCCGCATACTATAATAAGCTACCCTGTGTATGCACACATGTGCATACTCCATAGGATATCCTATTGTACTGGCGAATGTGTTAACATGCACATTGCACCCTGTAGCTGTCATACAGTCATGGATAATGATCATACTGCTGTGTCACCCCTATATAGGTACCTCTGGCATTCCGCAGAGACAGCAGGCCATTGCAGGTGAGACAATTATAAGTATCAGGCATGTTAATGCCCAGATCTATTCACCATGTGGCCAGTTAACACATGTACACATAATGTATGGTCTGGTCACGATATACAGGTTACATCTTTAATCAATCACACTGGCTACCCATGTGCAATACATACAAACTAAATGAAACACCAACATGAAACCACAGAAACTGTCATTGCTGGATGTGTGGACAGCTGTGCATACAACAGTGAAGGTGTTGTTCAATGTAGGAATATGTACTATACATCAGAATAACACATGTGGGGTACGCAAACAGTACTACACAGTGAGCTGGAGTATGGGCAGCCCACAGGATTCACCATTGTGGAATATGCCCCTGCAATGAGTGCACACTTTTTGATGTGCCATCTGACATGTCCATGACATGTAGTGGTCTGGCTGCAACATTGTCTCACTATCCCATAAAACATACCCCACATTTTATTTTTTATTTATTTCACATTTGTTAACCGGGATAGTCTGACTGGATATATGTCCATTTTCAGCGGAGGCCCGGGGAGAAAAGCTCCCAACAGTAACAAAAACATCATTACATATCACAAAAATATCATTACATATCGCATATCTCAAATAGCATGATAGAATATTTGCAGAAGAACATCGAGACAATGATAGAATATTTACAAAAGAACATCAAGACAATCCATACATATAAAGATAATTTTTTTTTACATTATATCAATGAACTACCATTTATAATAGTTTCATAAAGAGCAGTTGATACAGTTCAAAGCAGGGAAATCTAGAGTTGCAGTACAAAATAGGTTACATAGCATCTGTACATAATCTAGAGAAAGGATTAGCCAGGCTTGATACAATAGCAAGTCCATTTTGACCCCAGGTGTAGTTTGAGTTTAGCTTTGAAATGACCTAGAGAAGAGAGTGAGGTAATCTCAGGAGGTAGTATGTTCCATGTTCTGCCTACAGCGTTAGTAAAGAGAGAGTCGCTGGCTAAGTTATTAGTTTTACATGTCTGGATAAGGAGTCTGCTGGAAGAATGCAATGATCTATGGTTGTTATACAAGGTGACCAGATTTTTGAGTGAGTGTTTTCAGGGATATATATAATTTTGTGGGTCATAACTAGTTGGTTATATAGTATTAGACTAGGTAGTTCGAGCCATCCAAGCTGAATTAGATTGATGCAATGATGTGTCCTGAAAGGCAGCCCAGTAGCAAACCTGGCGATGTGATTATAACAGATAATGATTTTGTTTAGGACAGTCTTACTAGTATTATGGAGAAGAGGGGATGCGTACAGGAGAGTAGAGAGAAGGTGAGACTGAGCAATGGCAACTTTGGCTGGGGGAGTCAGGAAGCTTTTTATTCTATACAATAAGCCTAGTTTTTTATTGATGATTTTGATCAATTGGTTGACATGTAGGTCAAATTTTAAGTTATTGTTGATAGTGACACCTAGTAGTTTTGTAGAATGGCCTGGTGAGATTATTGTGCCATCCTTTGCTTTGATTGTAAAGTTAATGGTGCTAGACCTTTGTGTTGGTAGGAATAACAGCATTTTAGTCTTTTTGGGAATCAGTATCAGGCGACAATTGGAAAGCCAGTTTTCTATTGTGTTAAAGGTAGTCTGGATAGTTAACTGTAACTCTGTAGGGGATGTTCCTGAGCAAATCAGTGTAGAGTCATCTGCATATTGGATACAGCTGACATTAGGTATGACAGTGTTCAAATCATTGATGAAGATGGAGAATAACAGTGGGCCTAATATAGATCCTTGTGGTACTCCCAGGGTGTTAGGTAACAGGGTAGAGAGTTTGGTCTGCCATAGTACAGCCTGTTTTCTACCACTTAGGTAGGAATTAAACCATTGAAGGGCTTTGGGATCTAGACAAAGTGATTGTAGGGTGTTGATTAATAGTTGGTGATCCACCATATCGAAAGCTTTGGACAGATCCAAAAATAGAGCTGAAGAAATATGGTTATTGTTACGATGGAAATTTATGATATTGGAAAAGACTAGTAGGGCTGAGGTAGTGCTATGGTGAGGTCTGAAGCCATGCTGGGTATCTGCCATGAGGTGGTTGTTAATTAGGTGGTGCATGAACTGTTTTTGAATACATTTTTCCATTATCTTTGCTAGAGGAGAGAGTATAGCTATAGGCCTGTAATTGGAGAGCTCAGTGGAACTACCTCCTTTATAAAGAGGGATTACATAGGATATCTTCAAGATATCAGGAATTTTTGCTTCTGCTAAAGTGCGATTGATAAGTAATGACACTGGGTAGGCAATGGCGTCAGCTGATTTTTGTAGGTATTCAGCTGGAAGTTGGTCAGCTGAGAGTGTGGTGGGTTTTAGTTTTCTGATTAAGGTGCAGATGAGTGATGTAGCAACAGGTTGAAAGCTAAATGAGTGCAGATTTATAAGGGTGGAACTATCTAGGCTGTGGGAACTAAGAGGCAGTTGGCTGGCTAGGGCTTGGATTGTCTCGGTAAAGAATCGGTTAAAACTGTCAGAGACTGCTTCTGATGGTTTATCGGTGAAGGCAGCTGGGACAGGGGTAGTAGAATGACCAGGGTGTAGAAGATTATTTAACCCTGCCCAGAACTTCTGAGGGTGATTTTGATTTTCTGTTTGTAGTTTGCAGTAGTATTGTTTTTTGTCAAGTAGTATATGTTTTTTAGTTTCATTCCTAAGTTGCCTGTATTTAATTTGATCATGAGGAAGTTTAGTAGTTCGCCATAAAGCCCAAGCTTTATTTCTGAGATTAATTTTGAACCTGGTCTCTTTTGTGATCACAAGATTTACATACCAAACGTACAACCCTTTGTCTGCATAACCCTGTGGACAGTGGAGTATTTGACATCTATGGGTGTATGTCATATGGGACAACACATACATGTGAGATAGATGGCCATCACAACCATTTGGCCAACACATGTTCACACATGACCATGGAGGATGGCCAGAGACATGTAGCAACACACAGTAGATGTGGTGTGTTTGTGTGTACACCGTGTTGTGCATTGGCTACACATGGTCCAACTATAGCCTTTGTTGAATGGTTATATAGCAGATGTGGAACACTGGACATCCTACAAGCCTGTGCACAGCTTGTGGAAGCGTCACTTAATTTGACCACATAAGATGTATTGAACATCATGACTGTGTCACAGCATGACAGTAGTCACCTGTACAGCATCCACATACATACACAGACACCACATCAGGCCACAGATACAGTACATTTCCCTTGCTGCTATTGGACATCACTGTCAGCCGTGCACCTCGTGTGTGTGGTACTCAAATGTCATGTGGGACATGGTGTATTGACAAGTCTGCCATGTGTGAACATGGTTGCCAGGCAGCTAAGAAATTTTAGCAGTTGTGCAGGGATGTCATCCGTATGTCCTTCGATGACCTGTCACACATGATACATCATGGTTTAGTGTGTATACACCTCAGCGATGTGTGTCACAATCCACAGTATTTATGTATTGTGTATGCACACAGTCATGGCTATGCACTGTGTGTGTAATCCACACTGTATAGCAATAGAGATGCCTCATGATTCCATGCAATGGCACTGTGTCTGTACTTCACACTGTATAGCAATATAGACGCCTCATAATACCCTTCAATGGTTATGCACATCTGCTAAAAGTGCATTCTATCTGTAGGGTGTACAGACAGTACTGCAATGTGACACCATTGCACCGCTGTACATGTGTCAGGACACCATTGTGTCAAACATGTATGCATGTCAATGCACACGTCAGCGGATTACTTGTCATACTACATGTTAATGTCAAGGTCATATGCCTCACATCAGCCATGTGTACTGTTAACCTGTGCTGGTCCACATGGTGTAACACAGGGATGCATGCTTACTACCATGATTATGTGAAATGAATGGTTTCTGCTATGACACATGCTTGCTGTTCTGTGCAACCCAGGGATGTATGATAACTACCACTATTAATGTCTGAGCTGCATGCCGTCTGCTGTATCACATGCATGTTGCATGCCTTCTGTCAAATCACATGCATGGTGTGTGTGTGTGTGTGTGTGTGTGTCTGTGTGTGTGTGTCTGTGTGTGTGTCTCTATTGTAATGTAGAGTCTTTGTTTGCCTTCACAGGTGATGTAGGTGCGTTATCCTCCTGTGGTCCATCTGATGTTAGTGTCCCCACAGACTCTAGCAGTGATGATGCACACATGCTTGAGGCACAGGCAGGGTTGTCAGGGGCTGAATCTGTGCCATTGGTTGCCATTCCACCTATATCCCTCTCTTCCCCACACGCAGTTCTCATGCCAACACATACCCCATCACCAGTGGTCATAGAGGAAGGACAGTTAGCGTGTGGTAGCTTGGAACAGGAATGTGTTGTGGCTATGGAAGGTGTGTATTCACACCATGGTGTCAGTCAAATGACTGCAGATGTGCCACACAGGCATGTGGCCAGTGCTGCTCGTGGGAGGACCTCTGGCCAACATGCCTGCAGGACAGAGCGCAGCAGCTGGTGTCACCAGATGCATGTTTTAGAGTGTAATGGCGGTACAGGCATGTGCTGAATAGCAGAACAGAGAAGGGCAGAGGCTTCAGAGGGCTGCTATCCATTCTTTTAATGACAACATCCAGGCATTGGCAAATGCTCAACAGCAGATTGCTGAAGTTTTGGACAGACAATTGGGTGACATGGTTGGAATCCTTGACCGTGGCATGACAATCCGCGAGCGTGAGCTGTCTGTGCTGGAACATCTGGTAGGAGTGAGGCATAGGGCACGTGGATGTAGGCCAGCTACACCACCTGGTGCAGGTCTACATGAACAAGCTACCTCACATGCCCGCTCCCATAGTGCCGGTAGCAGCAGCAGTGCAGCTGGTGCTGCGCTGTCCACACCAGGACACAGCAGGCTACGTGGACATGGCCCTGGATGGTCCCAATGGGGACACAGTTCCAGTGGACATGTGTCATCGGACAGTACCCAATCTGTACCTCTGCCTGGTAGTGCCCGTGCAACCCCTGGCAGGCACAGGTCACGTGGCCATGGCCGGACACTGTGAGCTGTAAATCCTGCCCTGTACAGTCTGGAGCTGTCAATTATACCCCTGTGTAGGACGGACACATGGCAGAACTGTGTGCACACATACACGCACACACCAGAAACATCTGTAGGGCACCGCGACACTCACATGCATAATAACCACACATGGCCAATTAGATCACAGGCCCTAACCCACACACAAGAAGTCATCCACTGGTGCAGCCTAGGCCTCTGGCAAACATTATCACCCTGTGCATATGATGATGCCTGTGCCGCATCCCTATCATCCACACCATCGGTGCAGGGACATGCTCATATGGTCTGATGCACAGGGTGAACAGAATAGGGAGATAAGTGTATATTACAATTGTTGTGTACTGTTGACACACAGCAGACATACCATGTAGTACAGGTTTAGAATGCATTGTTTTATGTTCACAGTATGTGCCTTGGTAACAACAGTAACATCATGTTGGTAATGATGCCCTGCTTCCCTCCTTAAGGTCTAATTGCAGGTGCCATTAAGTACCGGTGTTTGCAGTTTCCCATGTGTAAATGTGGACTACTCACAGGCATGTATGGCAATACCAGCATGCTATATGTAGCTTCAACCTCACTGTTAGAAAGGCTGACATTCCAAAGATGTCTACACATCTACTGATCCAGGAGCATGTGAGCTGTGTACTAAGCTACAGTGGCTAGAGACGTGACATCCATACCGGGTGACATCACAGGTACAGTTACATGGTGCGGGGAGTTTACATAGCAGTCTAGCTGATGTCAAGGATAGAGGCCAGTTGATAGCATAAGGCCTCACTGTGTAGCAGTAATACACATTCACATTACAGGATGAGAACACACAACTACACACACACACACACACACACACACACACACACACACACACACACACACACACACACACATATTTGCACACATGTATTCAGACACAGTAACACGCCCACACTCACAGGGTCAACGACACTGTAACACACACATATACACTTGATAGTGTTGAGGTGAGGAGCCCTGCCTATGTGGTAATCACCATTACAGTACTGTGCACCCACATGATGTGACACAGAGAATGAACATGTACAGGTAGTCAGTAATGCCTAAGACCGACGGCATCAACAGGGTAGTAGATTGCATCACCTGGAGAGGTTAGGGGTCCTATCTGTTCACTATGGTAGCATACATCCTCACTCCATGGACCAGACAGCCATACATACATACACACAGACACATTGGAGTCCACAGTTGAATACACCTATGTCATGCACATACAGATAGCTAACATGTGTGTGATACACACACCACCCCTGCCTATGTCTTGTTTTCTACACTGCAGTATGTACAGATCTCTACAACAGTGTACAGGGATGTATAACAATTGGGATGTATTCCCCTCCATACGTGGCATATATGGACACACAAGCAAACACACATGGCAGTACTGTGAATCAAACACCTGCTATCTTATGATATGTATGACAGACATGCAGCAGTATTGCCCGCATTACAATGTGTACTGACGCTACCTTAGGCAGTTGTGCTGCTATATGCACATGGGAGGTCTTAAGTGTTACAGGTGTCAAGTGATTTACAGTCAGTGATACCCTGACCGCTGTGTAGGTTGTATGCTTCACCTTCAATTAACAGAAACGTAGCTTAGTGTATGCACATGTTATGGTAGGGCGGCTTGTAACACACCTGTGAGCTGTCTTCAGCAAACATCCATCTGCAAAGTTGGCCCACCACTTTATGTACACACATCCATCCATACCTGATGTACATCTTACCGTACTGTCAGTATTTCACCATATACAGGTGTCAATGATGGGGCTGCATTGCAACTGCATGTTATAGTAAAACACAGATCAACTACAAACATCAGCTACTGCACATGCATGGTAGCTGAATGCACACCACTACATGTACATGTGTGTAGGTCCTACATTCCTGTCATTTAGCCGTGTTTGTAGGCATTGCAATTGGTAGACATGTGTGATGACATACATGACACATGGACTGTTGTATAATATGATAGTTGTCATGGGTAACCAGTACAGAGGGAATGTTAACTCAGTCAACATTGCTATCACACCTTATGCACTGTTAGCATTCAACAGCCATGGACCTACCTTCCATGTGCATATGTGTAATTGCTGTAGCCACTTGTCTGCATGAAGGACAGCAACAGCTATGCTATGTACATATGTGTTGTGTGTGTGTGGGGCATGTACATATCCACAGCAGGTACATGTATGTCATATCCAAAGATGAGTGTTTTTACTGGTGTACAGCAACAGTTATCTGTTACAGCTGTATATGACCCAGGGCCCCTGTTATGTGTACAGCCAACCTGGTTATGAACAGTGGTATCATTGCATTGCATAACACATGATGGAACTGTGTCAGTACATGGGTAGTCTGCACAGTTGCTGTAGAGCTAAGTACAGTCCACTGGTCATGAGTAACATGGTGTTGTACTAATGTATGTTCTGCCACATGTACGTATGTGTGTTGCTGGTCCAAGGACATGGTGATGTCTGAGGGGTACATCCTAGAATGCGGCTTTTGACACTATGATCGGCATCTGACACATCTGTGATGGCTTTTGAGAGTGTACTTGTCAGTACATGTGAGTGGCCTTCATGTACGTGGGGACACTACCACCTGGAGCGGTCCGTAATGGTGTTATGGCCCACATGTCTGTATCTGAGGTATACAGTGGTAGTGCTATTGTGCACAACTGAGCCTTAAGCCAGATGTTCCTCACTGCACAGATGTCAGTATTCCCCATTATTGGCCCTAGATTGGCAGCTGTGATTATGAACGCTACACATCTAGCACTGTTTAGCATACACATACAATGCAGTTGTCCTCTAGGTGTCAGGGTGTTTACCTGGTCTCAGGACATTCGTCTATGAATGGTACTATATGGGCGAAGTAGCCACTCCTGGCAGGACATCACCACGGGTGGTATTAGTGTGCCAGGTTTAGATTGGTACATCTAAGGTGATGGACAGCAGCAGACATTGTGTAGAAGACCGGTGTCAGATATATGTAGTGCAGCATTCATGCTAACAATGATGACTATCGACACACTGTGCCCTTCTGTGTTTAGAATCAGAGTGCATACAAAACAGCCCTTCATTACTAAGTGTGTGAGCATGCCCAGTACGCCATTGTGTCAATGGACACACAGTGCATTCCAAACGGATGTGTGCTACTAAGTGTGTGAGCATGCCCAGTGACACCTTGTGTCGATTATGTGCCTCTATGTGTATGGGCATGACCATTGTAATCCTGTATAGCGATAGTGGTCATCCAGGCAACAGATGGCCATACCCCACTTCAGGATGGATTCCTACATTGAACACACTGGTTCACAGGTATGTGCATCGTAACTGCCAGCATACATGTCGATGTCCACATTCCTAGAAAGTCATATTGACTGTCTTGAAAGGTGTAGTGTCTGTGGCGTGTCTCATATCTATCTAGTGTTGTAATAGTGGTCTGTAGATAGGCAGTTGTCCTGCTCACACCACTGGCATGTGTTTGTCTCTGTCTGCCTTGGGACAGTAATATGCTTTTAGACTTCTCACACTCCATACAATCCCTATCGGCGTCTGTTCCATTGTTGATGATGTCACCCACCTAGAAGTATGCCTCTGGGAGTGCTGTGCATCAGTAATCTTGGTAGCGTGTTCTGTAACTGCGTAATGCTGTAGTGTGATAAGGTAGTTAGGTCTATGTTCTAATCCCAGCCATGCCAATTGTGTGTGTGTGTGTGTGTGTTTCCATCTGCCTGGGGACAGACTAATGCTTTTAGACTGCTCACTCTCCATACAATCCCTATCGGCGTCTTTTCCATTGCTGATGATGTCACCCACCTAGACGTATACCCCTGGGAGGGGTATGATCCAGTAATCTCGGTAGCTTGCTTTGTAACTGTGTAATGCTGTAGTGTGATAAGGTAGTTAGGTCTATGTTCTAATCCCAGCCATGCTAATTGTGTGTGTGTGGGTGTTTCCATCTGCCTGGGGACAGAGTAATACTTTTAGACTACTCACTCTCCATACAATCCCTATCGGCATCTTTTCCATTGATGATGATGTCACCCACCTAGAAGTATGCCTCTGGGAGTGCTGTGATCCAATAATCTTGATAACGTGTTCTGTAACTGCGTAATGCTGTAGTGTGAGAAGGTAGTTAGGTCTATGTTCTAATCCCAGCCATGCCAATTGTGTGTGTGTGTGTGTGTGTGTGTGTGTGTGTGTGTGTGTGTGTGTGTTTCCATCTGCCTGGGGACAGAGTAATGCTTTTAGACTGCACACTCTCCATACAATCCCTATCAGAGTCTTTTCCATTGCTGATGATGTCACCCACCTAGAAGTATACCTCTGGGAATGCTGTAATCCAGTAATCTCTGTAGCACATTCTATAACTGCGTAATGCTGTAGTGTGATAGAATAGACAGGTAGGTGTTCTATTCCAAGGCATGACAGGTGTGTGTGTTTGGCAGTCATATCCTATGTGTTGATATCTGTGAGTGGCTAGCTCCAGGATGTGTTGTGCGTATTTTGTTGTTTTCCTATACAGTGTCCACAAATGTCACAATCGCCCAAGAGACTGGGTTGGCAAGACATACACATACATTCACCAATAGGTCTGGTGAGTAAATGTCAGCAGCCCTACTCTTACCCTTAATACAGTCTGACCCATGTGACGCAACGAAACACACTTGCCTTGATAGTAACACCAGTACATAATGCAGGAGGCACATGTGGTTTCCTTTTCATGCTTGTCTAATGCTTTGGTGTCATGTGGTCCGCTGTTGTGATATATATTCTATATCTACCTATGTGTGTGTATATGTATATGTGTGTGTGTGTGTGTGTGTGTGTGTGTGTGTGTGTGTGTGTGTGTATATATATATATATATATATATATATATATATATATATATATATGTATATATATGGATCCCCATCACAACACCGACATGCCACAAACCCGACACTCAAAACAATGACACCAAAACACCGAAAACGCACAAAACCGACAACTCACAAAACCGAACACCATAACACCGACACCCAAAACACCGACACACAAAACATAAACTACACATAACACACAACTATACATGCACTAACCCTAACCCTAACCCTAAGGTCCGACACTATCGCACACTTACCCTACCCGCACCCTAACCCTAACTCACTTAACCCTCCACTAAACCTACATTCCGTCACTATCGCACACTTACCCTACCCGCACCCTAACCCTAACTCACTTAACCCGCCACTACACCTAAAGTCCGTCACTACCACACACTCACCTTTCCCGCACCCTAACCCTAAATCCCACACTATCTCACACTTACCTGTCCGCTCCCTAACGCTAAATCCCTCACTATCGCACACTTACCTGTCCGCTCCCTAACGCTAAATCCCTCACTAGCACACGCTTACCTGTCCGCTCCCTAATGCTAAATCCCTCACTAGCACACACTTACCTGTCCGCTCCCTAACACTAAATCCCTCACTATCGCACACTTACCGACTCGCGCTCACACGTTGCCCATGTCGGTGTTTTGGCTGTCGAGATTTCACATTGTCGATCATCTGTCTCATCGGTCTTCTCGTGTCAGTCTTCTTAGTGTTGGTGTTTCGGCGTGTCGATGAAGTCAAGGGGACCTATATATATATATATATATATATATATATATATATATATATATATATATATATATATATGTATGTATGTGGACATTAGCACATATAAATCCACATGATGGAATACATGTCCTATACTATTGAATGTCTGTGCTGGATGATCTGTATGTGATCACCTCGGATGCATGTATATCTGCCATAGCTTAGTGGTAAAGTACATCATCTGTGGTGTGCAGGGTCCTGGGTTCGAGTCGTGTACAGGCCAGTTATTTTGTTGCTGGGAAGAACAAGGGACATCGAATACAGTGATAGTAAGGCACTTTTAACCAGTTGTGTGCGGATCTGCGCGACAGTAAGCAGTGGTTATTATTTTGGAGGCTCAGTATGGGTCATATAACTATGCATTAGAAGACAATACTATACAAATGAGGTTGAAAATAGTGAATCTTGTTTATCCTCAGAGAGTGATGCAGATCCCAAGAGTGTAGTTGTATAGATAGCCGAGTGCAGGACTCGAATATAGGTGAAAGCATGGGGGGGCTGTCAGTCATACTGTATGTACATTGGAGCCCTGTGTCTCGGGATTGCTCCTGCCTTAGCATGCCTAAGCTAGGGGTGTGTCTATACCTGCCTAGTGAAATTGGGAGGGACAGCAGCAGTAGTAGAGTAGTCAAGGTGAACAAGCTGCGCAAACAGGTGATAATTAGCACAATCAGCAGATTACATGCCCAACCCAGCCCAGAACACTACGGTAAAGTGAGCAAGCATCATACACACAAGTTTTTTCCACACTCTACACCACCGGTATATACATGCGGGGACATTTCTCAAAACAATCCAACCAAATGAGAAGGGCTGCAGCAGGCAACATAGACCAACATGTGCAGGAGGCTGAGGGTGGTGAGGATGTGAATGCTGCTGAACAACCCTCAGTGAGGAGACAGAGAAGACTTCACAGACCCAGGGTAACCTACCAGGGGCTACATGAGTTGGAGATAGTGGAGCACTATCAGGTGGACAGAGACCTCCTACAGCAAATTGTTGAGCTGTGCCCGCCACACCTGACACATCGAACAGGCCAAGGGAAACCCATCCCAATGGATACTAAGGTATGTGTAGGCCTAGGCATACTAGCCACAGGTACCTCCCAAAGCACAACTGGGGATATCATGGGGATCTCACAGGCATCTGCATCCAGAGTATTGCACCAGTTCCTAGATGCCATGTCACCACATGCCAGTGAGCACGTGCATGTTCTCAACACACGTGAGGAGTTGACCAGCAATATGCGTCTCTTCCACCAAATGGCAGACTACCCTGAGGTAGTGGGGCCTATAGCCTGCACGCATGTATGCATCAAAGCACCACCTGGTGAGTGCAGTAGGGCCTACATTAACCGCAGGGGCATCCCCTCCATCAACTGCCAGGTCGTATGCGATGCCCATGGCATTATACTGAATGTGTGTGCTGGCTGCCCTGGAAGCTATGACGATTCCGGTATATGGCATCTGACGCAACTGTACCACATCTTTGCCAGTATGGACATCCCCTACAGTCACCTAGTGGGGGATGCTGGATAACCACTGGAGCTGTGGCTGATGACACTCATCAGCAATGTACACACACCTGAACAACTGCACCATAATGAGGCACACGCACAGGAAAGACATATAATTGAGCATGTGTTTGGGATGCTCAGGTCACAGTTCCGGTGTCTGGACACATCCGGTGGAGCCTTGCAGTATTCACCAGCTACATGCACCCAAACTGTTATGGTATGTGCTATGCTACACAAGATGATCCTGTGGAAACAGTTGCAGCAGGAACAGCATGGGGCAGGGCCATGCAGCCCCCCACCAATGCCAAGGCCTGTACAGGCACAGTGTGACTCGGAGGAGGAACTACCTGAGCTGGACCCAGTAGGTGAAAGGAGGCATGCACAGTATGACCTGCCCTTGGCAAAGAGGCAACGCATGGCATATGCACCGACACAGTAGGTACCCAGGGAATTTCACCCTCTCTGACTCACACAGACATTAAAAGGGATGCCAAACATGACACTACCTGTGCTCAGCCATGTATAGGAAGTGCACTTTGTGCATCCGACATAGGCAGCCCTTCAGCACCATCCTCAGGTCTGGCACACCCTCAAGGTAAGTCAATCAACCTACCAATTGGCAGTTGTATAAGAATGTGTTTTTATCTGTAGCTATGGTATGGATGTGAGCATGCAAGGGAATTTGGTGGCCGAATGTTAGGACAGCGGACAGTACATGTCCATAGTGGCACCATGACATCTGTAGCACATACCGGGGTCACAATAGCAGCCAGTAGTACACAGGGTGTCCTAACCCACTACAGCTTATGGGCTGAATATCATGTGTGCCCATACAGCCCACACAAGTCTCAAACAGCTGGACAGGTGTAGACCAATACAGACAAATGCTGTACAGTGGCCTCTGGATATGCCCAATGGATGACCCCCCCCACAGACACACACAGACAGACTACAGCAGGCCAGGCAGTTGGATGTAGGTTGTGAAGGCTAGGACATCTGAAACCAATATGCTGGTAATTAAAGCTAGGATCTGAAGTACACTGGTATGCCTCTAGCCAGCACATTAGGTAGGTCCACACACTGAAATGGAGTACCTGGCATACCAGTACAGTAGTAGCAAAAGTGTACAACTGTCAGCTGTGCCCCCCTTCCAACGTACCATTGTAACAGTCATGTTCACCACCCCCAGTGCTCTGTAGGAATGTGGATACAGTTGGATGTCCCCCAACGCTGTGCAGAAATGTAGTAACAGTCAATGCCACATGACCGATGGATACCCTGCAGACACAGCATGCCACCTGTCAATTTACAATGCAGGGATCGGCACCACAGTACTGACTACCTGGACATGTAACACATGCGATCCAGTTGACCATACTGGGCATGCTCAAACGCATGAAAGTATGACGGTAATATCAGTCGACAACATGCATAATGGTCATACTGGGCATGCTCACACACTTAAACACAAGACGGCCAGGTCTGCAAACACCAGTTGTCCAGACATGTCTGCCAGTACATTGCTATACTGCTGGATGACTGTGCTGTATGGTATGTGTGTGGTACTGTCTATTGTCTGTATATATGCCATGGTGTATTGGTAATTCAGATTAGCTGTGTGCGCAGGGTGTTGCTACCAACACTTGCAAAGGATGGTTCTTTGTTTGCGGCCAGAACAAGGCCATTGGATACGGAGTGGGTAAGGCACATTGCAGCAGTTGGGAGCGGTTGTGCGTGGGTTTGCACAGTGTTAAGCACTGCTGACCTCTGGTTACAGCTCCTTATACTTGTTTAGACACCACATTTCTTTAACAGTGCAATACTTGCATACTGGTAGCCAAACACGCTTACACCCGCTCGCTCCCTCACTTGCACGTGCACCGACATTGGTGCTTGCATTTGTCACTCACACTGGGTGGGAGAGATCCCTTGTGATGCCTATTACATCAGACTACACGATTACAGTATCGGATATGGCTGACCATTAGGCGACGGCACGGCGTTCGACTGTACGGAATCTGCGGCCTGTCCAGTGAAATAATCATATTATATGCGTGTTCCTCATACAATCTGCTCCCATCTGGCTGATACATGGGAACCGATACTCTGCAAAGCAGACAAGTAAATGTGTTTTGGGAACCACATCTTTCTGCCAGGTCATGCTACCATATACCTATTGTAGGTTTTCCACCTTTTAAATTGGCCGAAGTGAGACTTTAAGATTAACACCTTTCCCACTTTGCATGGGACAGTCCCTCTTTAGGCATATGTGTCATGTGAGGATAAGCTAGGCATAGCAAATGTCCTGATTACAGGACAGTATTTTATTCTACGTTTCTCTAATAGTTGCATGTAACGGTTATTGTATAAATGACACTTTGATATGTTATGTGAAGTAGCATAAGCAACTTGACTGCTGCTAGACTAAGCTTTGATTTGTGCTAATACGTATATTTCTGTACTATGCACGGCTGTAGGTATGTTCTGACCTGGTACGTCTGACATTTCTACAGAGTAGGTCCCACTTTGGCCATTTGGAAAGATGGCAGCCCTATAGGACCTATATGTAGAGATGCCAGATTTGGCAAGGCAACACATACCCACAGCCAGTAGACAATTGACTACATCACCGGTTTACATAAGTAAAGGTTATTCTTGTAACATTATAGCTGTTAATAGTGTTTCCTATAACATCTAGGTGTTTCAGATACAACAAAATCGTTTTATGCAACCACTACAGAAACTAAATGGATTATTTTCCCGAAATCACAGGATATGTGCCATAATAACATTCATTTTGCAGGACACAACTGCCCAGAGTGGAATGTCCCTCACAAAGGCGAACAGGTGGTAACCCCAAACTATTATGCTATCATCTACCTAAGGTGGTCGGCAGAATATGCGCTTTCCGTCACTAGCAGACCTCACATACGAAAGGGGGAGAAAGAACCACCTTAGCTATGATCACCATATTAACTCTACAATAAAGTCTGTTAACAAAAAACTTGGCACCCTTTACAGAATCAAACCCTTCCTAACCCCTTCTGCCAGGATAACCATTTCCGAGACCCATCTGATTTCTACCCTATTCTATGCCTCTGCAATATATACCAATCTTTCTAAAAGCAACCTCTCCAAACTCTCAGCATGTTACAATAACATAGCCAGATTTGCCACTGGCACCCCCTTTAGAACCCACCACTGTCACAACATCAAACAACTGGGATGGTTAGAACTGCAGAACAACAGCTTTGCCAACAACTTGTCATCTCCCATAAGATTCTCTATCATCCTAACAATACCCCAATCCTCAATAATCTGATCACCCCCTACAAAAATCTTACTACACTTCGATCAGCTAATAAGCTACTAGTTTCCACTATTAAATCCAACAACAAAGCAGGGGACTCTTGTTTCTCCAACACAATAGGAAAAAGTTGGAACCAGCTTCCTAATGAACTTACCACCCTCACTTCCACTCTTCTTTTCAAAACGCTACTTAAAGAATACCTTAAAACTCACTGGCTCTGTCCCTGCTCTAACCATGACTAACACCTCCTTCCCCTTGCTGCTCTCTCTATTCTCCTGATCTACTGCACTATGAGTCCTTGTGGTAATGAAAGTATATTAGTCAATAATTTTATTAATTGTTATCTCTCAAATTCTCACTAAATGTATTTTGTTTTAGTATATCCTACTATACTGCTTTGCTTCAAGTCTAACTGAACCTCAATTATAAAACATCTACTGTATTTCTGTCAACTATTACTATATATAATATTGATTGCCTGTGCCTTTGCTTGGAGCTTTTCTCCCCGGGCCTCTACTGAAAATGGACATATATCCAGCTAGACTAGCCCGGTCAACAAATGTAAAATAAAATAAAAATAAAATAAAATGAACACTGTATAAGGGACACTGCATAACACCCTCAGGAACACATTTAGATGATTGGTTCTATTAACCTGACACACTGACAGTCACAGGGCATATGTATTCATTCACATTTGTCGAGGTACATGCTGTTTATGACTCATACATGTTGTCATTAGTCATTACATGTATTCCGCCACCTGTCCACCTAATATCACTAGTTCTGGAAAGGTTTAGATGTTCTTCATCTCACATTGCTGCAGTCCTTACATATGGGTAGTCCGCTGTCCTCGGTCAGCCCGAATACCAAAGTATTAGGCTGACGTCGGTCATGGGCGCTCAGAACTGACATCAGAGCGTCAGGGTATAAGAGCGCATGACCGACGTCATATCCTCAGTCTTTTTTGCCGCATGGTCCGATGCAGAAGCAGCGTTGCAAGTGCCGTTCGGCGTTCTGAAATTTTCGTATTCTGAGTTTCAGACCGAATCCAAGTTTGGGCTAAGAACCCCGTTGGGGAATATTTTTGTTTTTTCTTGCCTCAGTTAATTCCGGATGTCAGAAAAAGTGAATAATTGTATTTCTTGTGGGAAACAGATACCGCATAGGGATTATCACTCTCTTTGTATTCCTTGTTTGGGACCTGAACACGACGTGAGTGTGCTAAGTTTAATAAGCGCACCATCAAGCGTAGGTTAGATTGCGCTAGGCTTGTCTGCGGTGTAATTATAATATGCCGCCGGATCCTCCGGCGCCGCTAAGAAGCGCAAAGACAAATCTTTAAAACCCAGACAGGATGAGTCGTCCGTTCCGGACGCCGGCTCTTTAGGAACTACGGGGGAATCTGTGGATCCGGCCGAGGTTTCAGTTGGGTCTCAGGAGGAGACTTTGATTTTGCAAGATGTGGCCTCTCAGAAGGCAGGTCAGGCTGAGGGGGCCTCTCAGGTTACTGTTCTCCCTTCCTTACCTAAGGGGATTAGGCCTTCTCCTTCTGTTTCTAAGGCTTCTTCCAAAGGCAGGGCTAGTTTACCTTTCCCTGGTGTCAGTCCTAGTTCTGCAGGTTCTGTGCCTAAAAAGCACATGCTTAAAATGGCAGAAGATTTAATTACTTTGATAAGAGGTTCTATGCCCCCTCCTGATAAGAGGCCCAGAGTGGAGCCAGAGGTGAAGAGTTTGGAACAGGCCTCAGATGATTCAGAGTCTTCGGCTGAAGACATTCAGGATTTTCCTACTTATTCTGATTCTGATGCAGAGGATTCCACTCCTTCTGCTTCTCCTCCATAAGATTTTTCCTTCTCAGAAACACTTCATTCTATGAGGGAGCATTTTAAATGGGAAGGTCAGGATTTCTCTGATTCACGGAAGAGGCTTAGGGAGTTCTTGTTTTTACCACAACATAGGCCCTTGGCTATACCTCCTGTTTTGGATGTTGTGCAAGATGTTTTCTCTGAGGCTTCCCTTAATCCAGATTCTTTGCCTCCTGCGCCAGTTAAACCAGACAGGTATTACAGAGTACCTGAGGCTCATAAATATCTGTATAAGAGTCCTAGGGCAGACCCAGAAACTATTAGCCAGGGACCTAAGGGTGTCAGGGCTTCTGTTGTAAAGAATCCAGTTCCTATAGATAAAGAGGCCAGAGCTTTGGATAGATGGGGTAAAAAGGTGTATACCTCTTCTACTTTAGCAATGAGAGCTTTGAATTGCCAGTTTCATATGTTGAAGTATCAGAATTTCCTCCTTACTCAACTAAAATCTAAAGTGGATGCTTTGGCAGAGGGCATTGAGTGTAAGGAATTACAGGATTTGGTACATGTCTCTGAACAGGTGGGTAAGCATTCTTTGCAGTGTGGTTTTGATGCTTTACAGGCTTCTTCCAGGGTGGCTGCCACTGGTTCAGTTCTTCGCAGGCACGCCTGGCTTAAGGATCAGAATTTGTCAGAGCATGTTAAAACTAGAATTTTGGATGCTCCTTTACAGTCTGAAGTTTTATTTGGTCCCCCTGTGGAGTCGGTCTTGAAAAAGATGGAAGACAAGGCTAAGTCTATGCAGACTGTTAAAGACTTCTTGCAGGTGCAGCCTCCAAAGTTTAGTAGGAATTGGCCTACTAAGGGGTGGACGTATCCTTCTTCTGATTCTCAGTCTAGAGGTAGATCTAGACGTGGTAGGGGCAGAGCTCAGAGTACTTTCAGGCCTAGAACATGGAGTTCACCTGCACAATCTTCAGGTGAGGGCAGGGGCCAGTCCTTTCGTAAACAGGCCCAATGACCTGCATTTTCAGCTGCCAGATTCTTCTTGCCTGGCAGCTCCTTTGGGAGGAAAGTTAGCACTCTTCAAGCAAAACTGGCTTTTAGTCACCCAGGACAAATGGGTATTGGACATTATAAACCGAGGCTACAAGTTTTATTTCCATACATTGCCTCCTTTCAAAGGTATGCCAGACGTTCCTCCTCAACAAAGGGTAGAGGCTTACAAGCAGATTTCTTTACTTCTTCAAATGGGAGCCATACAGCCGGTCCCTCTGTCAGAAGTGGGCCTAGGATTTTATTCTCGCCTGTTTCTAGTACCAAAGAAAGGGAACACGTGGAGACCGATTTTAGATTTATCTATCCTCAACACATTCCTGGACATTCCAAAGTTCAAAATGTTGACGTTACAACAGCTTTTACCTCTGTTGGGCAAAGATCACTGGATGGTAACTCTGGATCTCAAAGACGCTTATCTTCATGTTCCTATCAGGCCCAGTTGCAGGAGGTACCTGCGTTTTCGGGCTGGGACTTTACATTATCAGTTCTCTGCATTGCCCTTTGGCTTATCTACTGCGCCCAGGGTGTTCACAAAGGTTCTGGCTCCAGTGATAGCCTTCTTCAGGTTGAGAGGAATACAAATTTATCCTTATTTGGACGATTGCCTGATTCTTGCTCAACACAAGTACGAACTTCTTCATCATCTACAGTACCTGATGGCAGTATAAAGGGTCGTAGGGTATTCTGTGAACGAAACAAAGTCCAGTCTAGTACCCTCTCAGGAAATGTGCTTTCTGGGTGTGAGACTGAATACAGCTTCCCAGATGGCTTTTTTGACCCCGGACAAGCAAAAGAACCTTGCTCTTTACTTCCATCAATTGTCTCTACGGTCCAGGCTGACTGCAAGGACAGTCCTTCAAGCCTTGGGGTTCATGGCATCTTGTATCCTGGTGCTTCCCAATGCCAAACTGCATATGAGGAAGCTCCAATGGTATCTCAAGAACGTATGGACACAACACTGCCAAGATCTGGACACTGTCATTCAAATAATACCTTGCATTCAAAAGGAATTTTTGTGGTGGGCTCAGGAATGTCACCTAAACAAGGGACTCTCTGTGACCCGACCAGAGGCGAGTCAGATTCTAACAACAGATGCCTCGGACAAGGCTTGGGGAGCACACCTCAATGGAAAATGGGTTCAAGACACGTGGCCTGCCAGACTTCAACATTTGCATATCAACTTGAAGGAGATGTTAGCAGTCCAATTTGCATTGATGGCTTTCAAAGATTTACTTCACCCAGGGCAGGTGTTGATTCAAACAGACAACAAAACTGTCATGTGGTACATCAACAAGCAAGGGGGAACACATTCCTCTTTGCAGACAAGCGATGATTTTGTGGGAGACTGCTCTCAGTTTACACCTCAATCTTCAGGCAAGGTTTCTACCAGGAGCACAGAACTCCTTAGCAGATGTGTTGAGCAGACAGATAGTGGATCCCCACGAGTGGAAATTGGATCCTCATGTATTTCGAAGGTTGACAG